>NC_086324.1:83265881-83565881 GCF_036172605.1 Pelobates fuscus
CAGCATGTCCGTAGGAACCTCTGGGACGTAGGCATGTAAGAGTCCTCGGACGTAAGCAGGTAAGTCCTTGTTTGTGATCTCCTCTGGGACCCCCCTAAGTCGCAAGTTGTTTCGGCGGGACCGGTCCTCTAAATCCGCCATCTTCTCCTCCATCAGGTGAACTTTGTTAGCCAATTGTTCCACGTGCGTGGCTAAGTCGTTGTGGGCTGTGGCGAATTCATCGCACTTGTCTTCCACATGCAACGTTCTTTTGCCCAATTCTTGTAGATCCTTTCTCAAGGAGTCCGCTGTATGTTGCCACGTGGATATCAGTTTGCTTGAAAGTTTTTCCAGGGCCTGCGTGAGGTCCGCTTAGGTGATTTGCGAGGTTTCTGTGGGAGTTCCCAGCTCGGTATGCCGTCGGCGGAGTCTAAGTCACTCGAGGCCTTTGCGGCCTGCACGGTCGCGGCATTGGGAGGTTGTTTAGAGCAGAAAAATGTGCTTTTATCTGGCTTTGCCGTGGTCTTGGTGCTTTTACGTTGTGACATTTTGCTGTTCTGGGGTCCGATGCAGCTTTCTTGTTAGTTGATTAAATCGGATTAGGAGCCCATGTGCCAGAGCAAGAGTTCTAAGCGTCCATCTTGCTCCATTGGTAGCCACGCCCCAAGGTCCCTGAATAAGGTTTTAACGAATACATGTAGATCATGTGATTTGATGTTTAGCATACAGTAATAAAAGGAAAATTGGCATGTAAAAATTAGAACAACGGTAGTGTACAAAATTAGCAAGGCTAAAATACACAGGAAACCTTAGAAAGTAAACCTATATAAACACCCACTTTCCAACATTATCCCATGACACTTATACATAATATATATGGAATAATATTCTCCTCAACGCGTAAGACAGAAGTAATATATCTTAATTTCAGTCTTGAAATTGCTTTTGTACTTCAGATATTAGGTGTCACCCATAATGTGACTGGTGGCCATCCATACCTGTGGCATTCTACATATCACTTTCTTTGTGCCTGGACAAAATGTTGGCCCAGTGGATAGGGATATGTGGCAAAAGTTACCTCGCCATTGGTTTTTAGAGGGGCCTGTTTGCCAGCCTCCTACCCTGTGACTATGGCCCTGTGATAAAACTTGGTTTAAATCACTGTTCGTGCCTTTTTGGAATTTTATGGCTACTGTTCGAACTTTCGAAGTGGCACTTCAAATTCCCGAACAGTCGATGTGGCCACCATACGACATTCAAACGCGTGGTGGTGGCCATCTTGTAGGCATCGACCAAAACCGAGAATAGACTTCAGGGGGACTTAGCCGCGTATGCCCTAGAACTATTTTCGACATGAAAACCTTGTGGTTCCCGGTCGGTCTTCCAGCGGCACTTAGCTGCAATTCTGTGGAACTGCTTTGGGCATGAAAACCTGCCTGCGCCTGGGCAAAACTATGACTTCCATAGAATTACTGAACCCCTGATCTGATCTGGGTGATTTTTGGATATGTTGTTTACCCAGATCAGGGCTATCGGGGGATGTAATGGGGATATGTTGTGTTTGCAGTACTTTTGGGGTTTTGTGAAATATGTGTTTTTTCTGCCTGGAGATAATTGGGTTAATACAGAATCTGATCCAATTATCTCACAGGCAGAGGGGAGGGATTGTATGTTTGTTTGTGGGAGTGTCGAACATTTAATTACTGTTCTGATTGGTTTGTAACACTTGTCATCCTGTCCCCCACAAGATCCACGTCGGTGTTCCCTTGCATGGGGACTTGCATAAAAGGCCAGCTGTGGCTCCCATTAAACAAGATGCTTTACCCCTTCATGAAGTCTTGACTCATGTTTGGGGGATTGGAGAACTACACTTTGGGGATTGCTAAAATCACTATACTCCCCTGAGTTTAATCAATAGCTCTTTTAAGAGCTGTTCCTGCTACGCTCTCTGGAGTAGGAGAGGTCTGCCCATTGGGAGCTGGATCCTGGTCTTCGGTCGAGGGTGGGTGGAGGACGGTGAGACCCCACACAACCTGCGGCAGTTCCTGATGTCTACAGTGCTTATGGTGTCTGGTGGAGTGCTTGGAGCCCTCGGTGAGCACTAGGAGCATCGATTGATGGAGGTACCTGATCGGGGTGCCATGCTGTCCGTTACAGTACCTATTTGGGCATGAAGGCCACCCCTTAGATTAAGGGGAACAAAGGTTAGCACCAACAAATGCATGGTGGGAATGGCCGCTAGTTTGTTCACTGACGTTTATAGACGTGACACAAACTCCATACACACCACTTATTATCTTGAAGCCAAGACATGTATGCTGGCATAAAGTACATTTAAAGTTTTTTTGTGTCCTGTTATGTTCCATTATATTCCATTATGTTCCATAATGCCTAGAAAGAAAAGATTTGTTATCAGACAAACTGGAAATTGTCTAAATGTATTTCATCATGTAAATAAAAATTTCGTTATGCTTCCCTCTCCCCACCTCCACCTCTTTTTTTCCTATTCTGTACCCCAATCCCTCAAACTACCGGAGGAGGGGGGGGGGAGGGGAGATAACAATAAAATTTGCTACATTGAAAAAAAAAAAAAAAAAAGGGAATTGGGGCACACCCAGAACATACATTCCGCAGGAATGGTGCTGCTGTAATGCCAAATATGTATACATAAGACAGACTAAGGAACAGCGCACACGTACAAATATTTTTTACAATTTTACAAGGCTACTTAAAATCACCTATCTCGGCAAACAAATATGGTGATTCAGTTCCACCATATGGCAGTAGTGTGTTAAGCCCACCACTACTTCACAGTACCCCAATTTCAGTTGATCCTACAATTATTCTAAAGTGGGAGACAAATTAAGACAAAGTGCTAGTACTAAATAAGCCAAAGTGTATCTTAATAATATGTTGTAATAGCATTGTGAATAAAAAGTGATAAAAAACGCAATAAAAAAAATAGAGTAAAAACTAAACAATTAAAGTAATAGTGCTTTGAGAAAAGTGCTTTGAGAAAATTACAAAGTTAACTCCAAAATACATTAACATGTAATTACAAAGGTCATATATATTACAAACTAATACCAAATAATTGTATTAATGCATGAATAACTAAAAGCACAGAATAAGCAATGGATACATAATCAGATGACTTCTCAAACTTAAACCAAAAGCCAACCCAAAATAACTTATGTTAGAAATAAAAAATAAATAATAAAATAAATAAATAAAGCAAGAAAAGGTAAATTTTAAATAAATGTTAACTTTAAACTCTGGTCCAAATGACCTTTGTTATTACATGTTAATGTATTTCAGAGTTCAATAAATGAATTAAGAAAAATAAAAATATTATAATTTTGCCACCCAAAAATGAGGGAGAAGAGAAAGAAAATTAATAAATATATTAAAACACTCCATGGATCGTTGTAGAAAAAGGATTTACAGATTTAATAAACAGTAAGAAATACATAGCAAAAAACACAAACGCACAATCAAAAACTGCCTAGTCTCTCTCTCTCTCTCTAAAGTTAGAATTCAAGTTATTTCAAAGTGAATTTCAAATTGAACAACAGAACAGCTGAATTGGAAGCATAGATAAATTGCAAATTTTTCCACTTTGGCTATTTTAACTTTAAGTTTGAAATGCACTTTGCATTCTCAATTTCATCACTAACACTGTTTGTTTTATTTGTGACTTTATTTGCTTACCTGTTCCTATTTCTTTTATAAAAATAAAAATGCTTCCTACAATTAGCACAACAGTCATCCTTGGCTTTGCATTGATTATATCTTCCTATATCCCACATTTAAATATGTTTATAATTACCTATGCCCATAACTAGCATTTCCTATGTTGCTCACATTCGCCAATATCCTCCTCCATTTTGCAGTTTTTTTTCTATCTTTTGTGCCACATGTGTTATGTGTAAAGGGCTTTAGCCCTGAGGCTGTTTCTGACACATCTGATTACTATAGGGATTATTTACACTGAAGTGTTGATCGTGCAGGCATCTCCTGCAGCAAATAGAACACTGCAATGCTTGGTTTCCTGACATTAAGCCTGAAGAAGCTGATGGAAATGTATGTGACAGTTACTTTAGTGTGCTTGGTGGTATAATTAATAGTGGACATCGAGAATTTGAACGGCAGACAGCTTGTTCAACCTAAGTGTTACAGGTTATGCCAGCAAGATAATTATGGAGAAGACATAATTTGTGTACTTGATATAAACTGTATCTGGAATATAACTCACAAATATCCTTATTTACTGGAAATTTATAACCTCATAATCATATAGGTAATCAAGGGTCCATTAATCCTAAGGTATCATGGGAGTATCTACATCAAACAGCTAGCTATCCATTTACAGCAGAAAGATAAGAGCCCAGTCTGCACAGAGACATGTTTCTCTGGTCAGGATGCTCATTGTAATGGGATGAGTGAACTAGTCCCATCAAAGGTTCCAATATAGCCACTGCTCGGTGGATAAAATAAAGGAAATGGCTAGTTGAAGTGGGGGAGCTTGCACAGGCATTGATCTGCCAAGAATTCCAAGTAGCAGCATAGGCTTTCTTTGAAATAAGCATTTCAATCTCACGATCTACATTTCGTGAAGTTTGCTAATGGGTAGAACATCATTTTACCACTTGATAAATAAAATTGCAATACTACAACTTGCTTGGGAATCAGTTCACAAGACTAATCTTATGGGAAAAAATAGAGTTGCGATTTAAAATTAATAAAGGAGATAGAATAGCACTGAAGAACATTTTAGAAAATAGAAAAATGTGTACACTACAAAAAAAAAACATCTTCCTATAAATGATTAAAAAAACAAAACATTTTAAAGTCTACACAGGGCCAATGCAATACGTTCTCTGAGGGCTTGTTTGCTAACAAGAATTAACAAAGAACAAGAGGTCATGCATTAAAATTTGTGAAAGGAGATTTTACCTACAGCAATGGTAATATTTAGAAAGTAAGAACAATAACTCAATATATATCAAGTGAGATTTTGCTGTCAATCTCACATGTTGCCTGGCTGAAAACAAGCTTTTGATATTTAGTATAGCTGAATACAGAGGGCTATAAATGTTTGCAAAAATGTTATATATAAGAAATAGGAGCTTATATATAACAATGAACTGCACTAACCTTAGATGAATTATAAAAGTATAACATGATATATAAAGTCACAGTGTAAAAAAAGCATAAACTTCATCACACAACAATATAAGTAGTGGTGTAATTTTTTGTTTTTGTTTTTTGCTTTATTATTCTTCATTGATAGTTCTATCATATTACAAAACAAATACAACCAGTAGATAAGAATTGCAAGACACAAAGACATAACTTCAGAGTAAAACCATCCATCTTGTTAAGTTCAATAATAAGTCCACAGCACTCAGAATAGTCCAGCTGTGGTAAACACGGTAAACATGGTAAACATAAGAAAGTACTGTCTCACAGAAATCCTCCCTGCAATTTGCCCTACGATCATTCAAACTTTTGAGGTGGGACTCAAAAAAAAGAAAAGACTAATGTGCAGACTCTCAGTATGACCCAATGCACCACAAGTAAAAAAAAAATGCTTACTTGTGCAAATGATTTTTCATCAATGCTTAATTCCCAAACAGGCTCTGTGAATTCGCTTAAGGAAATTGACCAATATCTGAAACTTTCCATGCATTCTAATGATAGCTCGCAGTGGACATAGAATTAAAAGAGACTCCATGATAAACTTTTATTAACATTAAAGATTATGCTTACTTTTAATATCCACGGGGGGCGGAGCTTGACAGCCAAGCTGAGCGGTCGCACTGCAGATGAGCTCCGGGCAATACAGCTCATAATCTGCCTAATTTACTGCAACAACTCCATATTATCCATGATAAAGCCCCAGAGACAGGAGCTGGATATGGCGAAGATACAACACCGAGCCCACGACCAGAACAGGCGACCGCATCCAAGGGATAGACCTGAGGCCTACTTGCGGCCTACACAGGAGGCAAGAGGGAGGCGGCCGATCCCTCAGCCGACTATAACCTACTCTACAAGGGGTCTCCCTGGATCACCCTCCCTCCCCCCCCTGCCGGTGGGGGACATCCCGGCAATTAAAGCATGTTACCCAGAACGGAGGCACCAACCTCAGCCCACAAGCTCCACAGGACCCCCGACATATAGCATGGCGGACGCCACGTGGACCACAGCACCCGACCCCTGCCTACCCCCACTATCGGAGCGGCTAGACCGCATCTTTGAGGACTTCTGGGCCAAGATCCACCAACGCAGGGGCAATTCAGGGGGAGCCCTACAGGCGCCAATCACGAGGAGCTCCACTCAGAAGCCCACAACGCCAATGCGGGCCCCGAGGGTGACCCGGACGGCAGGGAGAGGGAGGCCGAAACCCCAACACCCCAACCCTCGTATGCTGGTGAGTCAAAAACCTCCACAGAGACTCACCCCAGGTCTGCCCCCTCGCTGCTCCCATCGCAAGCACACAGTCCCACCTGAGAGGCAGCGCCATTCCAGACGGCCCCGCACTCACAGACGGGACCAACCCTGTAACAACACACCTAAACGTAGACCACCCACCGCCCGAGCAAAGGAGAGCACTCCAGTCACACAGCCGAGAACAGCAGCTGGAGGCCTGGCAAGCGAACAATCTACTGCCGCGACCTCTTTCCTGGAGGGCAACGGGACACCACTGCGGCAAGGAGGGTACCCTGGGGGGCGACCAACACGCAACACCCCAGATCTCAGCCTAGTCCAGATCTTGGAGTCGATGTGGCTAAGAAGAACCCGGCTTGAGGACACACCACCTGCATTGCTGGACTTTCACCTGATCCTGGCCTCAAAGGACTCATACTCCCAGTTCCAGCAACTCTGCAGACAAGGCATCGGCTGATTCCAGGCAACGGGGGGGGGGGGGAGCCTGTACCCTATACCCTATTAATCTACTTATATGATTACTAAGCCTGATAACTAAAAATGTACCAGCTTACCTGTAAGGTATCTGCCTTTACAACATGGGCCAAGTTTGCTAACATACACACTTTTAATATCCACAATACAGCAAAATGCCGCCAGAGCGTTTTGTAGCAATTTGATATTCAGATCAACTTCCGCAGTTGAATTTTTTAAATATATATTATATATACTTTGGAACATTATAGGTTTGTGTTTAATAGGTATTGCATTCCCTGTTTTATGAACTGAAGCTTTATGTACATGAAATGTGTTTTTAGATAGCCCTCAAACTGTATGCTATTATATAAGAAATATGAGATTGCTCATCCAGGGAGAAATCTGAATTAATTTATATATATATTTTTTTTTAAATGGAAATGGGTTCATTGCAGTTTTACCTCAATTAAAAAAAAATAAGGCTAAAGTTGACAGTTTTAAAAATAAAACGTACCAGTCCAGATTTAATAGCATTTAAACAGTTTATTAGAAAGACAGGTGATTACTTATTTTCAAATAGCAATTTTTATAGATTTTTCAAGAAAATTCACATTTACAAAGTTACTGTGCTTACAATATGAGATAGACCAAATAGAAGTATAACGTGAAAACATTTTTGAATTTCATAATTTCCACAAGTTAAGGTCCCTTGGTGTTATTAGCTGTTAAAGGCGAAACACAGAACACTTTACAAATCAACAAAACAATTATAATTTCAAAAATATGTTGAAGATATTTATTTTCTGGAATATATGATTGATCTTCTTCAATTCAATATCCCCTTTCATTTTGGATATAGTTACATAAAATATTGTACATATATTGCCTTTTGGCAAAACGTATGTAGTTAACCCCTTAAGGACACATGACATGTGTGACATGTCATGATTCCCTTTTATTCCAGAAGTTTGGTCCTTAAGGGGTTAAGTTAACAAACGTGTTCCACAGCCCCCACAGCCCCCCAACAATTTAAATGGTTAAATAACCCTTTATTCACTTACCCAATTCCAGCACCAAGGCTCCTTTGCGCACAGGATGGAGGTTCGCCTCCTCAGAAGTCAGCTGATGAGGGGGACCTAAAGTGCATGCGCAGCAAGTACCCCATGCACATTAGGTCTGTCCTATAGGAAACTACCTCAATGCTTTTCATTTGTGTTTTCCACTATGCTGAAGGTTTTCATACAGAGTCAAACTCCAGGAAGCACCTTTAGTGGCTGTCTAGTAGACATATTAGCAGGCGTAATGTGCATGTAACTCTCACCTTGCATGCAAATTAGGATTCTTGGAGGAGGTGGAGATGCTGAGGAAGCTTAGCGCTGGAATCAGGTGAGGGAAAACGGGTTATTGGGTCCACAAAAATGCTTTAGTATTAGGAATACAATGTTGTATTCCTAACACTATAGTGTTTATTTAACTCCTAAATGGCATATCATTGAGCCATAGAGTGTATCTTTAAAGCAAATTTCGGAACTTTAAATGTAAGCATAGATTTCATTTATCACTTTTGCACTTTATAGTTCATGCATTATGTATATAAAGAATGCATCCATGAACACAGTTTTAATGCATTAAGGGTAAATTTTTTAAGATTCTTCAATTTTTGAAGAAAATAAAACAGTCTCATCTTTAGATGTTGCATTGAGGTTTGTTATTGTACATAATTATGTATAACAGATCTGTAGGAAATTAGCTTTTCTTGAGATGTTTATTTGTCACACACCAGTGTTCTAATAATCTAATCAGAGTGTCTTGCAGGCAAAACTGTATATTTATTCAAACACAAAATCCAAAATAGCTTACGTCAATGCACATGTCTTTGATGTCCAATACAGAGCAATGTTCAAGATGGTATCCATTTTTGATGTTAAAAGTATTGGTAACAAAATCTTAGATACAATTTTTTATAGGTTTAAAATTCAGTTATATAGGAGTGTATACATAAGGTTGCCTTACTTTAAAATAAGTGGCTATCATAGAAAAATGGTAGTTGCTTAGTGTCATTTTAAATCTAAGTCTTAAAGCCATACATTATATTTAGCCGGTAAAATAGAAGTTACACAAAATAAGTTCTATATACATGGTTAAATGAATAAATGCCTTTAGAAATGTGAGTCGTGGTAATACACAGGGAGTGTGGCTTGCAAAGCTAGGTCAAAGGTTACTATCAACAGGCCTTTATCAATCTATCTTAACATGAACCATATGTGGTGACCATCCCTATACAATGAAAGTATGTAATACTAGTTACATCCTGTGTCTGAAAGAAGTTTGAATAAAGACTTTATAATAGTCATATCACGAAAACAAGATTCTACAACACATTAGATAATTTAAAGTTAATTAAATATTTAATTTCCCCTGTGATGCTTTGATATTATCAAAACATCATAAAAGTTACTCCAATTCTTTATGGGATTTTTACTTTGTTCTCCGATATTTGTCTGATTACCATTTTACAAGGAAAGGCCTTTTAACACAACCATTTCCAGTTGTCTGTATTACTTTTACACTTCACGAAGGAGGAGGGTCAAAATCTGAGCTATCTTGTAATTTCACAAGCCATTTTAACCTTTTTTTATGGACTCCTGTCTAATTTACATAAGAACAAAATTATTTCTACAATTCATTTTTTTTTACTAATTAATTAATTTACCTTGGACAATAGTTTTATCTAACATTTATAATAACAGTATCATAGTTATTATGCTGTGCAATTGTATACAGTTTACATTAACCAGAAAAGACAATTGGCTTGATTTAATCCATGAAATAATAACAGTCTCTTTGTCCACAATGTCCTTTGAAAGTCCAAACAATTTGTCCTTTTTTAAAATCATACACGTTTTTGTCCATGAAAAACATTATTGGTTCTGTAATGAAAAACAGATGGCAGTTTACTGTTCTTATACGTTAGTAGATTTCTTATACAATAGTAAGTTTATTTTACATTGATCACTAAGCACCATAATTGATTTATCACATTGTGTACCAATGTTTGCTTTTTAAACCTGTAACACAGTTTGTCCTAAATTTTATTTTTAGACTAACATAAGGACCTTCCCAAATTGCTTTTCAGAGACCCAGATGTTTTGAATGATTTTACTCAACTTATTTCTTGGTTTAAACTTATCTGCATAGTTCCCCTGTGTTACTTCTTTAACACATAGTTTACCATAAGTGACCATATTTGAAGCAGCAAACTTCAAATCTGATTACAGTTACAGAACAAAGGGTTCATTAGGGAAAGTGATTACATAGTTCTATATGTCATTAACTCATGAGGTAAAATTGGTCACAGGAACCGCATTCCCTCCCAGCGGCAACAGGTGCTCCGGAATGGGACCAGCAATCCCAACAAGTCAAGGCAGCAAGAGAGATTCCCAGGCTCTCAAAGTGTGAAAGCTGCAGCTGCAGCTTTCACACTTTGAGTGCCTGGGAATCTCTCTTGCTGCATTAACTCATGAGGTGACACCTGAGTTTGGAGTTGCACGAATATACATTAATACTCTTGCTAAATATGTTACCCAATTACTCTTCTTCTTAAAGCATTTTTTTATTTTTATTTTAGTTATTTTTTTTCAATTTAGATTATAATGTAAATTAATTTATACAGAGGCCCTTTTTACCAAAGGTACTCTCTGCAATTTTGGTATCTAGTATTTAGGTCTTGGATTATTTGATCACATATCAGACACTCCTGCACTATATTTGTACACTTTTTGTTTTAACTAGGGATGATAAAACTTATTTTGCAACACCTTAAACAGTTTTTCTGTACCCAAATGCCCTGTGTACGATGATTGCATACAATCAGCCATTGTAATAAGCCACAAGGTACAAATGTTTGTGTTTCATTATGTTTAACCATGTACAAGCCAGTTTCAGTATCTAGATCCATTGTTTCTATACTAAAAGCTACATCCTTTGATTCTCTTTCAAGACTTTATAATATTCATATCACAAATACAAGATTCTACAACACATTAGATAATTTAAAGTTAATTAAATATTTCAGGATCATGAACTATAACTATCTGGCTAATATTCAACATTGATCTTGAAGCAATTTATACAAATAGCCAAGTTATTACCCTCAATGCTATTTTCACTCCACTATTCCAGTTCAGAAACATGAGCACTCAATAGATGCACTAGCCACTTGGGAAATGGATTTGGATAAGCATGTCATTATAATAAACTACAAAATGGACTAGTGCAATCAACATAGAAAGGGATAAAGCGTGACTTTCTGTAACAGCCTTTGGTTAAGTGTCTTTTACAACAAACACATTATCTATAAGCCATATGCAGTTTGAGAAAAGATGGCAAATAATAATGGCAAATAAACAGATACATTTAGCGTTGAAAAAAACAATTAAAATCCTATTTGACGCATAAACTGAGATGTTGGCAAACATCAAGAATAAAAAAGGGAAGGTATGGACCCAATTTGTTCCTGAATACCCCACTGGATAGTTTCTGAGGGTATCTTTATACATTAAACATAATATAATTGCAAAATCATAATATTCAAGGATGCTTTTTTAATTAATTGGGTAATAGTTTCTTTATCCAAAGAGATATCTGACTGCCATTCTGGGGTCAATAAGGAATCTTGTTCCTAGTTAGTTGCAAAATTGGAAGTGCTTCAACCTGTTTTTTTGTTTTCCTTCTTTTGGATCAACAGCAAAAACAAATGAGACGCATGTCTCTTTTCAGCTATGTAGCTATATTTATCCAATATTCCTGTGAACTATAGGGTTTTTGATATGAAGTGGAATAGACATATGATGGTCAGCAATAAATGAATTCCCAAACACAGTATTTTTGGAAGCTTCACCAGAATTATAGTAGATTTGCATTCTGCAGACATGTTGCCATAGGTTCGTACCTTAAGATGTTTATATTGCCTTTAGCCATCATGCATTAATAATTTCCCTCAGGGAAGTGAGCATTACATATCTCATTTCTGACTCAGCACTTTGAGTCTAATATTCTTTTACTGCAGCAAGTAATCTTCAGATTACACTGTAGTGCATCCACAACTTATTCTGCATTTTTTACTTTAAAAGCAGATTTTGCATTGATTAATTTGAATTAATAAACATGCGTCAGTATAGTCCAAATTAAATTTGTCTTGGAACATAGAGTTCCCTAATGCCTTTTATCACAGCTTGGAATGTTTAAGTAACTTTAAGACAATTAACATGAACATTTCCGCAAGTCAGTGTGTAAGGGCTTAAAATTAATATTTAATATTCTAACTAAATACTATTTAAAATCTGAAAGTACTTTATAGGAATCGATAATTCTTTATCAAGTAAAATTAAACATCTAAATAATGGTTGGAGCTTAGAAGAACAAATTTATTTGTATTCATTTAAAATAGTCTACAGATGCAATTACTACTTAACACTTTTAATGAATGAAGGCTGAATGAAGCATATGATTGGCATCCTGTTCATCATTCCAGAGAGGATCTCACAAAATAATCCTAGGTGGGGCTTATACGAATCACACTTTATTCATTGAGCAGTGTGTCTGCTCAATTATATGTGAGTAGAGATGTCGCGAACATAAAATTTTCCATTCGTGAATGGCCAACACGAATTTCCGCAAATGTTCACGAACGGGCGAACCGGGCGAACCGCCATAGACTTCAATAGGCAGGCGAATTTTAAAACCCACAGGGACTCTTTCTGGCCACAATAGTGATGGAAAAGTTGTTTCAAGGGGACTAACACCTGGACTGTGGCATGCCGGAGGGGGATCCATGGCAAAACTCCCATGGAAGATTACATAGTTGATGCAGAGTCTGGTTTTAATCCATAAAGGGCATAAATCACCTAACATTCCTAAATTGTTTGGAATAACATGCTTTAAAAGATCAGGTATGATGTTGTATCGATCAGGTAGTGTAAGGGTTACGCCCACATCACAGTGACAGACCAAACTCCCCATTTAACGCACCGCAAACAACCGCAAACAGTCCATTTGCACAACCGCAAACTCCCCATTTGCATAAGGTTGGATACTAAGCTAGCCATGTCCCGTTCCTTGTCCTCACTGATGTCATTGAAGGTCTCTTCCTCCACCCAGTCACTTACAACACCAAGGGTCCCCGAAAGGTGACAATAAGCCCCCTGGGACGCCTACTGTGTTTGGTCTTCCACCTCCTCACAGCCACCTTCCTCCTCTGACTCCTCTTCTTCAGACTCCTCTCTCTGCGTTGCCTCTCTCTGCATTATTATAAGGTGTGTTAAGTAGTACTACTCATATCAGTTTAATGCCTGTTACGTCCCCTATCAGGGGACGTGTATATGGCATCGATTTTAGGAACCGGGAGATGGAAAAAGATGCTTGGTCGGTCCTCCTACTTCAAATTTGGGGCACTGCGCGTGTAATCTAATGTGCCACCAGATAGGAGTGGTGTGTTAAGTAGTACTATTCTTATCAGTTTAATCCCTGTTACGTCCTCCTCATCAGGCCTTTTTAGTCGAATGTATCGCCCACTGTCAGTCCCTTCGGGATCCATCCCTCATTCATCTTAATAAAGGTGAGGTAATCTAGACTTTTTTGACCTAGGCGACTTCTCTTCTCAGTGACAATACCTCCTGCTGCACTGAAGGTCCTTTCTGACAGGACACTTGAAGCGGGGCAGGCCAGAAGTTCTATCGCAAATTGGGATAGCTCAGGCCACAGGTCAAGCCTGCACACCCAGTAGTCAAGGGGTTCATCGCTCCTCAGAGTGTCGATATCTGCAGTTAAGGCGAGGTAGTCTGCTACCTGTCGGTCGAGTCGTTCTCTGAGGGTGGACCCCGAAGAGCTGTGGCGATGCTTAGGACTTAAAAAGCTCTGCATGTCCTCCATCAACAACACGTCTGTAAAGCGTCCTGTCCTTGCCGGCGTGGTCGTGGGAGGAGGAGGATTACTTTCACCTCTTCCCCTGTTAGATTCCCGTTGTACTGTGACATCACCCTTATACGCTGTGTAAAGCATACTTTTTAATTGATTTTGGAACTGCTGAATCCTTTCCGATTTGCCGTAATTCGGTAACATTTCAGGCACTTTCTGCTTATACCGAGGGTCTAGTAGCGTGGACACCCAGTACAAGTTGTTCTCCTTCAGCCTTTTTATACGAGGGTCCCTCAACAGGCACGACAGCATGAAAGACCCCATTTGCACAAGGTTGGATACCAAGCTACTCATGTCCCTTTCCTCGTCCTCCGTGATCTCACTGAAGGTATGTTCTTCCCCCCAACCACGTACAACACCATGGGTACCAGATAGGTGACAACGAGCACCCTGGGATGCCTGTTGTGGTTGGTCTTCCTCCTCCTTCTCAAAGCCACATACCTCCTCTGACTCCTCTTCCTCACAATCCTCTTTCAGCGTTGCCGCAGGTCCAGCAAGCGATGCTGATAAGGCTGTTTCTGGTGCTGATGGTGACCACAACTCTTCCTCTTCACGCTCATCTACAGCCTGATCCAGCACTCGTCACAGGGCATGATCCAGGAAGAAAACAAATGGTATGATGTCGCTGATAGTGCCTTCGGTGCGACTGACTAGGTTGTCACCTACTCAAAAGGACGCATGAGCCTACAGGCATTGCGCATGAGCGTCCAGTAACGTGGCAAAAAAATTCCCAGCTCCCCAGAGGCTGTCCTAGCACCCCGGTCATACAAATAGTTGTTAACGGCTTTTTCTTGTTGGAGCAGGCGGTTGAACATTAGGAGTGTTGAATTCCAACGTGTCGGGCTGTCGCAAATCAAGCGCCTCACTGGCATGTTATTTCGCCGCTGGATATCTGAAAAGTGCGCCATGGCCGTGTAGGAACGCCTGAAATGGCCACACACCTTCCTGGCCTGCTTTAGGACGTCCTGTAAGCCTGGGTACTTATGCACAAAGCGTTGTACGATCAGATTACACACATGTGCCATGCACGGCACATGTGTCAACTTGCCTAAATTCAATGCCGCCAACAAATTTCTTCCGTTGTCACAAACCACTTTGCCGATCTCCAGTTGGTACGGAGTCAGCCACTGATCCACCTGTGCGTTCAGGGCGGACAGGAGTGTGACTCTCTGCTTTCAGGCAAGTCAACCCCAAGACGGCATGACACTGCCGTATCCGGGATGTGGAATAGTACCTGGGGAGCCTGGGGTGTGCCGTTGATGTGGAGCAAGACGCAGCAGCAGAAGAGGACTCAGCCGAGGAGGTTATGGAAGAGGATGGAGTAGGAAAAGGTGGCAGCAGGCCTGCCTGCAAGTCGTGGCGGTGTCACCAACTCCTCTGCAGAGCCACGCATTCAATGCTTGGCAGCCGTCAGCAGGTTTACCCAATGCGCAGTGTAGGTGATATACCTGCCCTGACCATGCTTTGCAGACCAGGTATCAGTGGTCAGATGGACCCTTGCCCCAACACTGTGTGCCAGACATGCCATTACTTCCTTTTGCACAATCGAGTACTGGTTGGAGATTGCCTTTTGTGCAAAGAAATTTCGTCCGGGTACCTTCCACTGCGGTGTCCCAATAGCTACAAATTTTTGGAACGCCTCAGACTCCACCAGCTTGTATGGTAAAAGCTGGCAGGCTAAGAGTTCAGACAAGCCAGCTGTCAGATGCCAGGCAAGAGCAACTTTGTGACATTGGCTTCTTATGCTCATACATGTCCTTGACAGACACCTGACTGTGGGCAGATGAGCAGGAACTGCTCAAGGCGAGAGACGGAGTGGTGGATGGTTGAGAGGGGGCAAGGAGGACAGTAGTGGTTGACGTGGTTGAAGATGCTGGACCAGGAGGAGTATGGCGGCTTTGAGTTTGTGTTCTGCTTGTACTCATGTGTTGATCCCATAGGTGTTTGTGATGTGCGATCATGTGCCTTCGCAGAGCAGTTGTACCTCGGTGGGTGTTGGACTTCCCACGACTCAGTTTCTTTTGGCACAGGTTGCAAATGGCATCGCAGTTGTCAGAGGCAGACACACAAAAAAAAAATCCACACTGCTGAGCTCTGCAATGATGGCATTCTGGTGTTGGCAACAGCATGCGTTGATTGGCGTGCTGTCTGGCTGACCCCGGGTGCCGATGCATGCTGTCTGACTGTGCCACTAGCTCCTTGCGACGACCTCCTCCTGCTTCCAACTCGTCTCCTCCTCCTCTCTGTCTCCCCATCTGAACTTTCCCCCTGTTCTTCTTCTCTTCTAGCGGGCACCCACGTGACATCCACGGACGCATCGTCATCATCAACCGCTTCACTTGTATCTGACAACTCAGCAAAGGAAGCAGCAGCGGGTACAACATCATTATCATCATCACACCGTACGTCCATGTGTGTAATGCTGCCTGACTGAGACATATCCCTGTTATCTACATCCTCTGGCAATAAAGGTTGCGCATCACTCATTTCTTCCAACTAGTGATGTCGCGAGCATGAAATTTTCCGTTTGCGAACGGCGAACCCGAACTTCCGCAAATGTTCGCGAACGGGCGAACCCGGCGAACCGCCATATGTGGCGGAACCAACCTCGCCACTCTAACATATCCCCCAAATCACCCAGGTTGGTTCAGGGGTTCAGGATTTCCATGGAAGTCATAGTTTTGACCGACTGTGCACAAAGTCCTATGCCCAAAACAGTTCCAGGGAATAAGGGCTAATGGTCGATCTCTCTTTCTGGAGTACAAAAGTACATAATTTACATATGTTTTTCAAGTGCCTATAGTCTTTTGGCAAGAGGCTAGCCAGCAGGCCCCTCCAGGAGCCTATGGCGAGATTACTTTTGCCACAGGTGCATATATATTTATTTCTTTGTAGATCATTTAACCGTTGCCATTATTTAAAAGGATCTTAGTGACAGATGTTACAATATGTTTCTTCTGTTATTAGGTTTCACTTATATTACGTTTCTTCACTGGTGGGGCATTTATACTAAAATATAGGATCTTTTGATATTAGTTGTTTATTAGGTTTGCACACGGTGTTTTTCTTTTCTGGCTCTTGTATTTGGCTCTTTATGGTGTACCGGAGATCTATTTGGGTATATTTTGTAAGGTATCACACCTGCTTTTGCTGGTCATCCTTGTTTTCGGTCTGTGCAATAACAAGTACAAAGTACAGGGTGTGCAATTAAGAACACCACCATACAATGTGATATAATTATATCAAGGAGGAACTTACAATTTGTCTCTGGTTATCTGTATAATATCAAACTGTACATGGTGTAATACTGTGTATATATATAGATATTTACGTACACAGAGGTAATAGGTCACTCACTCTTACCAGAGCCACGAATAGCAGGCTCTGGCTTTGATGGCTTATCAGCAGATAAAGTTGCTGGAAGTAATCCTGGAATTCTGTTACTCCCAAATATTCTGGAAACTTGAGGTTTTTTTTTTCAAATGGATTTACTTCAATAAAGTGCAGAAAACAGGATATAGCAGCAGAAAAATAATTTAAATTGTCCAAAGTAAAAGCACAACACTTTTCAACCACATAGGTCTTCCTCAGGTGTATAATCTGGTGCTAATGACATTACAACTGCGAAAAATGTTGGTATGTAGTATGGTAAAGGTTGTGTCTTTAAAGTATTGCTAACATGCTTTCTCATCATATGAACCTGAGGAAGACCTATGTGGTTGAAGCACGGTGTGGACGTTTTTAATTATTTGTCTGCTGTTATATCTTGTTTTATGCACTTTATTGAAGTAAATCCATTTGAGAAAAACCTTCAAGTTTCCATAATATATGGGAATAGAAAAAAATGAAAAAAAAACTTTAATTTTTAATTTTAGTAAAGAAAATAAAGAATTTAAGAATATCCTCAATAAAAATTGGCACATCCTGCAGCAAGATCAAGACATTTTACCATTTATAGAAAACAAACCCAAAATAGTATTTAGAGGAGCTAAAAACCTCAGACAAATACTTAATTCAAGTTATCTCAATGTACCTAAGGATAAGAATGTCTTCAGTATGTATAGAGATACTAATAAAGGGTTCCATTACTGTGGAGAATGTATGGGATGTAAGAATTTGAAAAACAAATCCCAAAAAATAGAAATGTTTACATCCAGGATAGGATTAAAACCTTTTCAAATAGATTCCCTTATTACGTGTCATTCCAAAAATGTGGTATATTTGCTCACATGTCCTTGTGGATTACAGTATGTTGGCAAGACATCCATATGTTTCAAGAGAAGGATACATGAGCACATTTATAATATAAGGACAGTTTTTTTAAAGGATCACTATAGTGTCAGGAAACTCTTTTTCCTGACACAATATAATGCTTAGGTCCCCCCTTCCTCAGAGCCCCCATCCCGCTGGGTTGAAGGGGTTAAAACCACTCCAGCCACTTACCTTTATCCAGCACCAGGCTCCCTTGGTCAGCTCCCAAGTGGAGCCAAATGCCCATGTGTGGCCAAAGCCGCACGCACATTAAAATTGTCCGTAGGAAAGTTCTCTGAAACTGCTATGTTTACAACTGCATGGTTAAAACCTGGGATACCTGGCACCCAGACCACTTCATTGAGCTGAAGTGGTCTGGGTGACTATAGTGGTCCTTTAAATCATAATATTTCTTTACACTTCTTAAATACCCATGGTGGAGAACCTACTGGACTTTTATTTTATGGTATCCAGTTGATTAACTGCTGTGGGATGAGGCAGATATTCAATCTGGACACATTGTCCCCTAGTGGGCTTAACATGGACTTTGAGATGGCAGTCCTTATTTAACTATTCCTTTTTTATATAGGTATATATATATATATATATATATATATATATATATATATATTTACCAATTCTAGTACTTTGTATTTGATCCCTTTTTTAATGAGTTTTCCTTTTTATTATAAGAATTTAAATATCTGCCTCATATTATATAGTGTATGTGTTTTTAACTAATGTTATTAAAAAATTTCTCTTTTACTAGTACTGCTATTTTTAATTAATTTAATTCGTTTTCATTTTGTCCAGCTTAATCCTTAATGAACATTTTATAAATGGACTCATTGTGCCCATCACTGGTATGGCGATTTTGGGACCTCTGATTACCCTATTTTCGGGTTAGTGAAAATGGAAGACTCCGCCTGTGTACACTACGTCAAGACATCTTCACATGTAGACGCAAATGACATGATGACGTCACAATGCAGAAGTCAAGCATGGAACAGGACGAGGCGGGAAAATCAATTTCCGGAATGTACAGATTTAGAAACATAGAAACATAGAATGTGACGGCAGATAAGAACCATTCGGCCCATCTAGTCTGCCCAATTTTCTAAATACTTTCATGTCCTCTTGTTGTGGTAGTTTTTCTTCTTTTAAATATAGCTTCCTCCTTTACTGTGTTGATTCCCTTTATGTATTTAAATGTTTCTATCATATCCCCTGTGTCTCGTCTTTCCTCCAAGCTATACATGTTAAGATCCTTTAACCTTTCCTGGTAAGTTTTATCCTGCAATCCATGAACCAGTTTAGTAGCCCTTCTCTGAACTCGCTCTAAGGTATCAATATCCTTCTGAAGATACGGTCTGCAGTACTGCGTACAATACTCCAAGTGAGGTCTCACCAGTGTTCTGTACAATGGCATGAGCACTTCCCTCTTTCTACTGCTAATACCTCTCCCTATACAACCAAGCATTCTGCTAGCATTTCCTGCTGCTCTATTACATTGTCTGCCTACCTTTAAGTCATCAGAAATAATCACTCCTTAATCCCTTTCCTCAGATGTTGAGGTTAGGACTCTATCAAATATTCTGTACTCTGCCCTTGGGTTTTTACATCCAAGATGCATTATCTTGCACTTATCCACATTAAATGTCAGTTGCCACAACTCTGACCATTTTTCTAGTTTACCTAAATCATTAGCCATTTGACTTATCCCTCCTGGAACATCAACCCTTTTACATATCTTAGTATCATCAGCAAAAAGACATACCTTACCATCAAGACCTTCTGTAATATCACTAATACAAATATTAAAGAGAATGGGTCCAAGTACAGATCCCTGAAGTACCCCACTGGTGACAAGCCCAAGCTTTGAATATACTCCATTGACTACAACCCTCTGTTGCCTGTCACTCAGCCACTGCCTCACCCATTCAACAATATTGGAATCCAAACTTAAAGATTGCAGTTTATTGATAAGCCTTCTATGTGCAACAGTGTCAAAAGCCTTACTGAAATCTAGGTAAGCAATGTCTACTGCACCACCCTGATCTATAATTTTAGTTACCCAATCAAAAAAAAAATAAGATTAGTTTGGCATGATCTCCCTGAAGTAAACCCATGTTGTCTCTGATCTTGAAGTCCACGTGTTTTTAGATGTTCAACAATCCTATCCTTTAACCCCTTAAGACCGCAGCCAAATGTACAAGTTGTGATCCAAAAAAACGTAAACAAAACCTGGCATTTGCGCTATATGTCTGTCCAACCGTAATTCACCTCTTTCATATTAAATGCACCCCCCATTATTATATATCATTTTATTCAGGGGAAACGGGGCTTTCGTTTAACATCAAATATTTAGGTATGAAACATAATTTAATATGAAAAAAATATTTAAAAAATGGGAGAAAATAAAAATTTTTTATTTTTTTTTAGTTCTACGTGACATTCTAACTGTGAATGTCATAATACTGTTTGCTTTTACTGCAATACAATACACATATTTGTATTCAGCGATGTCTCGCATGTAAAACAGTACCCCCTATGTACAGGTTTTATGGTGTTTTGGGAAGTTACAGGGTCAAATATAGCGTGTTACATATTTCAGTTTTTTTACATTGAAATTTGCCAGATTAGTTACGTTGCCTTTGAGACCATATGGTAGCCCAGAAATAAGAATTACCCCCATGATGGCATACCATTTGCAAAAGTAGACAGCCTAAGGTATTGCAAATTGAGTATGTCCAGTCTTTTTTAGTAGCCACTTGGTCACAAACACTGGCCAAAGTTAGTGTTAATATTTGAAAATGCAAAAAACTAATTTGAACGCAAATTTTGGCCAGTGTTTGTGACTAAGTGGCTACTAAAAAAAACTGAACATACCCTATTTGCAATACCCTGGGTTGTCTATTATTGCAAATGGTATGCCATCATGGGGATAATTTTAATTCCATGGGCTACCATACGGTCTCAAAGGCAACCTGGCGAATTTTAATGTGAAAAAACTGAAACGCAAACCTTATATTTGACTCTGTAACTTTTGAAAACACCATAAAACCTGTACATGAGAGGTACTGTTATACTCAGGAGACTTCGCTGAACACAAATATTAGTGTTTCAAAACAGTAAAACGTATCACAACAATTATATCGTCAGTGTAAGTGCCATTTGTGTGTGAAAAATGCAAAAAATTTCACTGTCACTGACGATATCGTTGTTGTAATATATTTTACTGTTTTGAAACACTAATATTTGTGTTCAGCGAAGTCTTCCGAGTAAAACAGTACCCCCCATGTACAGGTTTCATGGTGTCTTGGAAAGTTACAGAGTTAAATATAGTGCTAGACGATGTAATTCCCTGAACTTTTGGCCTGGGTTGGCAGGCAGGTCCTGCAAATTGTAATTAATAAAATGACCTAATTATGTAAAATTATTACATAAATATATGCGTAGAATTATTATATATATATGTGTGTATATATATATGTGTGTATATATATGTATATAATTTTTTTTAATTATTTTTATTTATATATAGGTATATACATAGTGATATATACGTATATACTTATGTATATAGATATATATATTATTTCGTTCTACATGTATTTTGATATCAATATATATATATATTAATTTTAAAATACAGTTAGAACGAAATTACGCATGTTTATATATTTTTTATCTATTTTTTTTTATTATTTTTTTATTTATTTTTTTAACGTATTTATATATTTATTTATTTATTATTATATATAAATATATATATAATGAAAATTATATATATATTTAATCAATATCATTGTACGTGTATTTTGATATTAATATATATATATAATTATGTATATATTAATATTAAAATACACGTAGACAGTGTATGCATATTTATGTGTATGTGTGTATATGTGTGTATATATATACTTAGATCATATATATAATAAATATATATATGATCTAAGTATATATAATTTATTTTTACACTGTTTTAACATTTTTTAATTTTTTTTCAGACAGCAGGGGGAGTACCTGTCATTACAGGCACTCCCCCTGCTGGCAATGCCTTGGACGGCTATGCCGTCCATGTGATCGCGGGGTCCTCGCAAGGACCTCGCAATCACATGGCCCTGGGCGGCTGAAGAGGACGCAGGGGGACTCCCTGGGCTCCCAGGTAAGTCCCCCATACCGCGATCGCCGGCGTGGGATCGCCGGCGACCGGGTAAGTACATAAGATCGCAGGACGTACTATGCCGTCCTGCGGCTTTTAGAGCCACCAAAATAAGGACGGCATAGTACGTCCTGCGGTCTTAAGGGGTTAACATAGTTTCCATCACTTTCCCCACTACTGAAGTAAGGCTTACTGGCCTATAGTTGCCCGACTCCTCCCTATTACCTTTCTTGTGAATGGGCAAAACATTTGCCAACTTCCAATCTTCTGGGACTACTCCTGTTATCAATGATTGGTTAAATAAATCTGTTAAAGGTTTTGCTAGTACACCACTAAGCTCTTTTTTTTTTTATTTATAGTTTTAAAGCGGTGCATGTTACATCATATATCTCTTGACATTTTGTTATTTTATTATGCATTAACTTATCATAGGTATTGCATACAGGTTCGTCAAATCAATTTTTCGTTGCAATCATCTTAGTACATCTTAGTACATGACTGTATGTGGTCCTACAACGAGTAGGATGCCCGTTTGTTGAAATCGGTGCACCTTTTATATATATATTTATACATCTCTTAACAGAACATAACATAATAGTATAACATAATAAGGGGTAGAGAAAGGGAAGATGGGGGGAAGGGGATGGGGTTTGTCAAGGTATACAGTACTCATTGTTTCTACTTATCATCGTCTATGTGCTAATCGCTATATGGGTTGGTATATGATATGCTAGATATTTAACTGCTTTTGCTATGTTTGGGGGGAACAGTTGTAGTAGGTATAGGGCAGGTTGAGGCGGCATGACTACCTTTGTGGTGGCCTTTATCAATTCGGAGACTTGTTCCCAAAATCGTATAATTTTTGGGCATGACCACCAGATATGATATGTTGTGCCAGGTTGGTCCATGCATCTCCAGCATTTACCTGTGGATTGGGTGTTGATGTGTTGTATTTTGGTTGGGACAATGTGCCATCGATATAGTAGCTTCCTGGAGATTTCTACGTGTGAGGTACACAACGATAAATTTTTGTTAGCTGAGAATATGCGGAGCCACTGTGTTTTGGTTAATTCCATATTTAAGTCTAGTTCCCAGGCTGAGAGGAACGAGGGTTTTGCGAGATATGACTTGCGGATAATTTCGTGGTACATTTGAGACATGGGTTTGGTTGGCAGTTTAGTTTGCAGACACATTTGTTCAGTAATTGACAATTGTCTGGGTTGTCCGGATTGGGCATTTGGGGGATGGTGTTTGCAAAGCCATGATTTTATTTGCATGTGTGAGAAGAGTAGTGACGGCGGTATGTGGTATTCGGTTTGTAGGTGTTCAAACGAGATTAGTGTGCCTTTATCGAGTAACTGGTGGAGGTATGTTACTCCATGGGAGTTCCACTCTTTTACATTAAAGTAGGGTATGAGTGTTGTGTGGGCCTGTAGTTTCATAGCCGGCGACGGTGCGTTGACGGCCATGTTTTAGTTTGGTGTGTATCCCATATGGACAAGGATAACCTTGTTGTTGATAGCATAGTTTTGTATTTGGGTCTAAGTGGGCGTGGTATCCATGCCAATGTAGTTATATCATGTCCTTCTGTGTAAGTGGACTCAATGACGAGCCATTCTGGCGGGTGTTCCTGATGGAATGCTGTGATTAATGGGCTGAGGAGTGATGCCGAATAGTACGTGTTTAGGTGTGGGAGTCCCAGGCCCCCTTGTCTGAAGGGTTTGTGTAACGTGGATGCTGCCACTCTCGATTTTTTCTTGTTCCATATGAATGTATTGATTGCGTTTCCTGGAGGAAAGTGTATGGGAGCTTGATGTGTAACGTACGGAATAAATATTGGAGTTTGGGTAGAAGTATTATTTTTGTTGCCGCAATTCGTCCTAACCAGGAGACATATTTGCCTGTCCAACTCATGATTTGGCCTTTCAATTTATTTACTAATTTGGTGTAGTTTGCCTGTAACATGACATGCGACGTAGCTGTAAATGCGACTCCTAAAAAGGTGAGATGATCTGTTCGCCAATCATACGTGTGGGCCTTTTTTAATTCTTGTAAAGTGTGGAGTGGTATGTGCATACCCATCGCTTGCGTTTTGGAGATATTGAGCTTATAGTACGAGCATGCACTGTACTCAGCTAGGATGCCATGTCGATGCGGGAGTGATATATGTGGTGATTCCATGGATAGCATGATGTCATCTGCGAACATTGTAAGTTTGTGTTCCATGGATCCTATTTGTATGCCTTTGACATTGTGATTCATTCTTATGTGTTGCGCTAGTGGTTCTAAGATCAGGAGTTACAGCAGCGGTGATAGTGGGCAACCTTGACGCAATCTGTTAGTAATACTAAATCTTTTTGAAAGAAATCCACTATTGGCTACATGAGCAGATGGTGTGGAGTACAGTGCTGCCAGTAGGGACATGAAGCTCGGAGGGAAACCAAATTTTGTCAGCGTAGCCTCGAGTAATCCCCAGTGCACCCTGTCGAACGCTTTTTCAGCATCTAACGAAAGGAACACACTGGGTCTTCCCGAGGCCCGCACGCTTGACATCAGGTCTAGCAGTTTCCTGGTGCCATCCAAGCCCTGTCTCCCCCTGACAAACCCCACTTGATTAGTGTGTATGACTGAGGGGATTATTAAGGCTAGTCTATTCGCATACATTTTTGCTAACAGCTTTGTGTCAGTATTCAATAGCGAGATAGGGCTCAGGTTTTGGGGTTTGGTGGGTGGCTTCCCCGGCTTGGGTAGTGTTGCTATATGGGCTATCAACATCTCTGAAGGCATAGAGCTTGTCGTTATAATGGCATTGAACGTTTTCTCTATTTGCGGGGCTAGTGTGGATTTGAAGCATCTATAATACATGTTTGTAAGGCCATCTGGGCCTGGTGTTTTCCCCTGTGGTAGGGCATCGATAGTTTTTTCTATTTTGGTGATGGTGATTGGTTGTTGGATCATTGCCTGTTGTGCTGGGCTAATGGAGGGAAGATGGGCATGTGTTAGGAAGTTGTGTATTTCTTGAATCGTGGGTTGATGTGTTTTATTATCCTGCGTAAGATTGTAAAGTTTGTCATAGAACTCTGCCATAGTGTCGTTTATCTGCTGTGGGTTTGTGAGTTTGGTGCCTGCAGGGTTAAATATATGCAGTATTTTTGATCTGGCCTGGTGTTGCCGTAATAGGGAAGCTAGTGCATTTCCCGCTTTATTACCTTGAGAGTATTGCTTCATTTTTAGTTTAGTCAGTGTATCTGATGTCTTTTGAAATAATATGTCGTTTATCGCTTTAGTGGTCTGGTATATTTCGGCTTGACCTGCAGTAGACGGGGAGAGGAGTTGGGCGTTTGTTTGGTCTCTGAGTTTTTTGAGGAGGGTGGTGTATTCACCCTGTGCTTTCTTTTTTAAGTATGCTGCTCGGCTGATGATTAGTCCCCGTATTACAGCCTTATGGGCGAGCCATACGGTTTGAGGTCGTATTTGTGGTGTGTAGTTTGTGTCAAAATATAGGTGTATTTCTTTCTCTAATGTATATTTAAATGTGTTATCAAACAGAAGGCTGTTGTTCAGTTTCCATGGAGAGGTACCCCTGAAGGGGAACTTGTCCTGTAGAGTTAGGAGTACGGGCGCGTGGTCCGACCATGTCAAGTCCCCTATCATGCAGTCTATCATGGATGTGAGGAGGTGTGCAGCTATGAGGATGTGATCAATGCGTGAGCTCGTTTTATGAGCTCGTGAATGATGCGTGTATTCGCGTATGTTTGGGTGGGTTGTGCGCCAAGAGTCATAAATATTGTATTCGAGCAGCAATTTTGTCATCGCTTTACATTGGGGTTTTAGGGTGGCCTGCCTCCTAGTGTCATCAGGGACAGTCGTGTCTAAAACTTTGGTCAAATGTATGATTCAGGTCTCCACATAAAATCAAGTTTTGCAATTGTGGGTCAGGTATTTTAGAGAGAACCTTATGCAAGAAATTTTGTTGGTTAGTGTTCGGGCTGTACACTGAGGCGATTGTGTAAGTAATGTCGTTTATCGTGCAGTGAATGATGACATATCTACCTTGGGAGTCTTTTTTGACTTGAAGTAGTTCGAACGAGAGTGATTTGTGGATGAGTATGGAGGCGCCTTTGGACTTAGAGGAATGTGTGGAGTGGTATTGCGTGGGATATTCCTGTTGCACAAACTTAGGAATTTTGGTGTGCGTAAAGTGGGTTTCTTGAACACATAGAACGTCTATTTTGTTCTTCCTAGCCATGTCTATTAAGACACGCCGTTTGTGCGGGGTATTCAGACCGCACGCGTTAATAGTTTGTATTCTCAGGTTGTATTATTGGTTGGTTTATTTGGAGTACTCTTGTAGGTCTACATTTCGAGGGACTAATATACCTCAAGCAGGGAGGGGACAACTCGGATACGGTAAAAAGAGGGGTGTAGGAGTGGGATATATACATGTTCCCCATAGCAGGGAATTGGTGTGGTGGGTTCGCACCGTGGGGTACGGAAACATTTGTCTCCTGTGGTGTGGCATGTGGGCTTGTGAGCTTTTAGATTTGGACAGAACTTTTCTTTTTCTTTTTTTTTGAATATGTGAGGCTCGGGAAGGAAGGAACTGGGATGGGCCAGCTGCAAGAGCGACTACTGTACCAAGTACAGCGCAATGCTAAACATTTGCAAGAGTGTGTGTGATAGTAACGGGCTGTTGGGGGTCTTATCAGCATTTGGAAGGGTACCTGCGTCTGTACTATATTTTAGGCTGTCTCGTTATACCTCCTGATCTCAAGCTTCATCCGGGACCTAGGAGTCACCTTTTTCCCTAGGGTTTGTTAATGGTTGTGTACTTTCTCGAGAGTTTGTCAGCAGTGGCTCGTATAATACGGCAACAACATCAAATAAAGGAATTTGGTAAAAGGGATTTGCACAGTTGTGGAAACATAAGTCACATAACGAGACACATATACGGCCATTGGTATAGACTGCGAAGTACCCCGCGCGTCCCCCCCCTCCCCCTCCCCCCTCGGAGGAGAATGACAGGGGGAAGGCGCCCGGGCCGCCCACCTACATCGGTTCGGCCGAGATCCCGTCTAGCAGCCGGCATTTATCTTGTTGGGTCCCCAACCACCAAGTACAGTGTAATGCTAAGCCTTTGCAGGAGTGTGTGTGATAGTAACGGGCTGTTGGGGGTCTTATCAGCATTTGGAAGGGCACCTGCGTCTGTACTATATTTTAGGCTTTCTCGTTATGATACCGGAGAAACTGCCGGAAGCAAAGCACAGAGAGATGGACACAGGTTTCTTCAGGAAGGAAGAGATTCTTTATTGGATCACCGATCGGGACTCAGAGGGACTAGTGTCACCAAAATACAGCAAGTTCTGAGCCCTGGACAATAGTGCAGGCTCCTTATATAGGCACATAACTCCTCCCATATTAAGCTCCACCCGTACATTCTCTTGACCAATCAATACAAATAAGAATTAACTTCCTGCTTGACCGCATGGCCTGTCCAGCACAATGGAGGAGGGGAATACTATATCCTGTATTCTTGCACATGCTCCGTACACTACTGATCGTATCTTGCCTCGTGCAACCAACTGATCGATACGTCAGCATATGCACGTACACATGCCACGTGGTAATCTCGGCCTACTAAATTTATTTTTACCGAGATTCCACCACATTCCCCCCTTTGATGCCTCTTGATATTTCACAATTACTTGAGGCATCACTTAACCTTGGTTTGCATACACCGCAAGTTACCTTGAACCAGACCAGACTTATCTTATGATGTGAATCTTCAACACTCATTTTCCTGCATTGGTTCTCCCTGATCTAGAGCCTTATATTTATAAATTGCCATTATCTGTGAAGCAGCCTTCCTCTCTGCTATATTTTCTATCAGGCTTTGCACAGACCTAACTACTAAGGGTATAAGACACGGCAGGAGTAGACACAACATTAAAATTAGTAGGACTCCACCTACCACTGCCTTAAGCCCTCCAAACCACTCATACCAGCTACCAAACCAACTACTTGGATTATACCCTTTCCATACCTGAGTAGGCACATGCGCTAGTTTAACCATATGTCTAGTAAGCTCAGCTATTGCTTGCCCTTCGTCATCTATTTGAAGACAGCAATTGCTCAGGTTAAACTTCCCACATACACCTCCCTCTACTGCCAAAAGGTAATCCAAGGCTAATCTATTTTGGTATACTGCTGTCCTCATCCTGGTATTGTGCTTCGCTAGAAGATTGAGCGCTTGTGATGTCTCGTTAGTAATGATCTCAACCACTGCCTGTAACCTTATAATACAGTTGAGCATATATATTGGGGTTCTATATCCAAAAGTACCATCCTCTGCCCACGTAGCTGGCCCATAATAATCTATAATACGCTGGGGAGGCCACTCATTATCTTCCCAGGTACCTATCTCTAGGGGTCCCCTTTTCTTTCTATGATTCACATCATATACCTTAACTCCCAAAGTCTCTCCTGTTTCAATAGGCAACAAGAAGAAGGATGGTTTGAGCATACCTAACACACATGCCCCTTCCCAGTCCTGTGGCAACTCCGAATAGGCTTTCTTTCCACAGATCCAGTACAAATTTGCTGGGGCTCTCCAGTTAGATGCGATGGATAAATCAAACCACACATCCTTTAAATTGGCGTATCTAGCAAACGGGTTAGATGGTTCTGAGACATTTGAAGCCGACCACCAAGTTGTATTCTTTGTATCATCATCATAAGCTTTTTGTCCTAGACAAGTTAATTCTCCTACAGAAGTATTATACATCATTCCTTTCCTTGCTATGCAAACATAACCTATGATGGAGGTCTTTAATCTCCACTCAGATTTACCTCTAACACTCATATGATAATCGGCTTGTGTAGATATTAATTGGTCAACTGCCTCAGAACCGGACATTACCTCCTTTGCTTCCCAAGGCCATTGGTCTCCCATGTTAGTACCTCCACACACATAGCAGTTGGTAACATTAAGACTACCGGCAATACTTTCAGCTAAATCAATGAACAGGTTTTTAGCATTATGGGGGATCTTATTATCTATGCTCATCTCTTCATAAAAGGAATGGTATACTTGATGAGTTTGGGAGGTTACCGTATCAGTCTCTATCCCTATAAACAATACTGTCCCAGGATTTAAACCCGTCCCATATATTTGAAACCCAAATAAATTACCATATTTATCTAAGAACTTGTCGGGGTTATTTATAAGTATATGGATTGGATTGCATTCCATAGACTTACAATATGGACTAGTAGGCAACTTAGTCACAATCATGTCCTTGTCTGCTGTCTGTCCCCAAGTTGCCCACCCCACACAAGACCAATATGGGCAAAAGTTATAATCTCTATTTGGGCATCTAGGACTCACATATTTATTTTTACTACTGGGACAAATATATTTATCGTTAGACCCATACGTTCTCTCCCATCTAAGATCCCCACATACATTCCACGGCTTTCTACCACTTGATATCGCCTTACACGCATCAAATAGCAGAACACCTGAAGAATATACTGATTCTAATACCGTCTTATTAATTAGGGCCCCCTGAGGATCTCCATTCCTGAGAGTCAACCAAATTGTATGAGGTTGATACTCTGGACTGAAGCACTTAGGTTCTCCTACTCCTAAATGGCACACACTATATTCTATATTTAGGTATCTACATCTTGATACATCTCCTTTACACTCGTATTGCGAATGCCAAATTAGGGTTTGGGAAATATGATTACCTGTTCTTGTAGTCTTAATGCATACCTCACAGCTAGGAGTGTCGGTACCTCCAGGGCCGGCCTTAGGCATTTGGGCGCCCTGTGCAAAAAAATCTTCACAGCGCCCCCCCCTTCCCGTCCCCCCCTCCCCCACTCCTTACCCCTTCCCACACACACACACACGCAGACAGTCACACACACGCGCAGACAGTCACACACACACACACACACACAGGCAAACAGACACACACACACACAGTCAGACACACACACTCACTAACAGACAAACACACTCACAGACACACACTAACAGACACAGACACACACACACACTAACATACAGACACACACTAACATACACACACACTAACATACACACAGACACACACACACACACACACACACACACACACACACACACGCGCAGTCTCACACACACACACACACACACACAGGCAAACAGACACACACACACAGTCAGACACACACACTCACTAACAGACAAACACACTCACAGACACACACTAACAGACACAGACACAGACACACACACACTAACATACACACACTAACAGACAGACACACACTAACATACACACACACTAACATACACACAGACACACACTAACAGACACACACTAACATACACACAGACACACACTAACATACACACACTAACATACACACACTAACATACACACACACACTAACAGACACAGACACACACTAACATACACACTAACAGACACACACTAACATACACACACACACTAACATACACACACTAACAGACACAGACACACACTAACATACACACTAACAGACACAGACACACACTAACATACACACACACACACAGACACACACTAACACACACACACACACACACCCACATTAACACATTTTGTAACATTTATTTAGACCCCCCCCCCAGCCTCCTTACCTTTGGGAATGCTGGGGGGGGGTCTCTTCCTCCCTGGTGGTCCAGTGGCTGCTGGGCGGTCGGGCGGCGCTGGCGGGCGGGCGGCTGGCGAGGGAGCACTTCCTCTGAGCTGTATGCTCAGCTCCCTCGCGCGCTGCAGAGTGAGGCTGGGAGCCGGAATATGACGTCATATTCCGGCTCCACCTCCCAGCCACACTGTGCGGCGCGCGAGGGAGCTGAGCATACAGCTCAGAGGAAGTGCTCCCTCGCCAGCCGCCCGCCAGCGCCGCCCGACCGCCCAGCAGCCAGGCATGTCTGTTAGCCGCAAGGCTAACAAGACATTTGCCTTGGGCATTTGGGGGCGGCTTTTTTTGCCGCCCCCTGGAAAATGCCGCCCAAGGCAAATGTCTTGTTAGCATTGCGGCTAACAGACATGCCGTGTGAGCTATGCGGCCGCAGGGCGCCCCCTGCACCATGGCGCCCTGTGCGGCCGCACAGCTCGCACACCCCTAAGGCCGGCCCTGGGTACCTCTACCTTCCTGAATATAAAAATACACATATAAAAACATTATCAGAAACACATCTTTCGTCGTCATCCTCAGTCTTCGTCCGTGCGAAGGCACCTCAGCTTCCAGGATGTAAGGGCTGCAGGGAATGGAGTTCTGCTCGTCTTCACAGGGGTCCCTTCGAGACTTTTCCTGACTTATACACTCGTTGGTGAGCGGACAGGCTTTATTATGGCCTTCTCACTCACTTACCAAATCTCTGAAACAATAAAATTTGTAATCCACAAGGTTCCTCGTCACTCCGACTGAGTCGTGCGTTTTAACCGGATCTTGCAGGGATTCTCTGGATCTGCTGTAACTTGCCAAGAATCGACTGCTGCTGGTTTAACCCTGGAGTGATGTATCCACGGAGTCACTTCGGCTACTTTTATCGCTGTAGGGGTAGACAAAAGAACAACATAAGGACCTCTCCACTTGGGCCCTAACGGTACATTATTCCACTCTTTAATCCACACTTGGTCTCCTGGGTGGTAACTATGAACTGGGGGATAAATATTCACAGGTAATCTATCTTGTACCCATTTCTGTACCTCCTCCATAGTCTTACCCAACTCTACAACCTGCTGCCGGGTAATTCCTTCTCCCAACTGACTCAAATCCCCCCTTAAGTTACCAAGTACGGGAGGTGGTCGCCCATACATGATTTCAAAAGGAGAGAGGCCCATCCTTCTGGTAGGTGTACTGCGGAGCTATGGGCAAGAGAACGTTCCAACACATTTTAGCCAAGTTCTATTCATTCTCTCTACCTTACCAGAACTCTGGGGTCTATATGCCGTATGAAGCCTCCACTTTATACCAAGCATATGAGTCAGTTGTTGTAGGCACTGATGAACAAAAGCTGGACCATTGTCCGATCCTATAGAGCAGGGTAGTCCATATCGGGGTATTATTTCTCGTAGCAGGAATCTCACAACTTCCCCTGCTTTCTCCGTACGAGTAGGACATGCTTCTACCCAGCCTGAATAGGTACACACAACTACCAGCAGGTAGCGATGTCCACCAGATTTAGGCATTACTGTATAGTCAATTTGTAAATCGGACATGGGGAGTCCCCCCATAAACTGGACTCCTGGTGGCTTTACTGGTCCTTGCCTTGCATTATTTTTAGCACACGTTACACATCTTCGTACAATGGCCTGAGTCAAGTTGGACAATCTTGATATGTAGAAATGTTTTCTGAGGGATTCTTCTGTACTATCTCTCCCAGAATGTGTCCCGTTGTGATAGTTTTGGACAATTTCTACCGCTAGTGATGCTGGAATGACTATTCTTTCATCTTCTAACTGATACCATTTGTTCTCCAAATACTTTCCAGGTTCAGTCTTTAACCACTCCTCTTCTTGAGCTGTATAAACTGGAGTCCATTGAGACAGTGGAGTTGGTATAAGAGCAGCTATATGCCCCACATACTCCTGTCTTCCCGATTCAGCGGCACGCTTAGCTGCACTATCTGCCATCCGATTTCCTTTGGTTACATCACCATCTCCTCTCAGATGCGCTCGACAATGTATAATACCGACTTCTTTCGGCTCCCACACTGCTTCCAATAGTTGTAGGATTTCAGCTGCGTACTTGATTTCCTTGCCTTCTGAATTCAATAGTCCTCTTTCTTTATACAAAGCTCCGTGGGCATGAGTGGTTAAAAACGCATACTTGGAGTCCGTGTAGATGTTCACTCTTAAACCTTCAGCCAATTGTAACGCTTGTGTCAGTGCTATCAATTCTGCCTTTTGTGCTGATGTTCCTTTTGCCAGTGGCCGAGCTTCTATCACCTTGTCTATCGTTGTTACTGCATATCCTGCATAGCGGATCCCTTCTTTCACATAACTACTGCCATCGGTGTAATATTGAACATCGGGGTTCTGGATGGGAAAATCACGAAGATCTGGTCTACTTGAAAATACTTCATCCATTACTTCCAAACAATCATGTTGACTTTCAGTAGGTTGTGGCAAAAGGGTAGCTGGATTTAAGGTGTTTACAGTCTCTAAATGCACTCTTGGGTTTTCACACAACATTGCTTGATACTTGGTCATACGGCTGTTACTAAACCAATGATTTCCTTTGTAATCCAACAACGTCTGTACTGCATGTGGGACTCGTACATAAAGTTCTTGACCCAGAGTGATTTTATCGGCTTCAGCTACTAGCAGGGCGGCTGCAGCTACGGCTCTTAGACAAGGTGGAAGTCCGCTGGCCACTGCATCCAGTTGTTTAGACATGTAGGCAACAGGTCTTTGCCATGATCCCAAGTACTGTGTCAATACTCCCACAGCCATTCTTCTTTGCTCATGTACATACAGGTGGAATGGTCGTGTGTGATCAGGTAGACCTAATGCTGGGGCACTCATCAAAGCCTTCTTCACATCTTCAAATGCCGTTTGCTGTTCTTGAGTCCATAAGAAGGGGTCGTGCTCTGTACCTTTGATAGCTGCATACAGAGGTTTTGCCAGTATCGCGTAGCTGGGAATCCATATCCTACAGAAGCCTGCTGCCCCCAAGAATTCTCGCACTTGTCTTCTATTCTTGGGTATCGGTATTTGGCACACAGCTTCTTTTCTCTCTGGCCCCATAATTCTTTGACCTTCAGAGATATGGAATCCCAGATATTTGACAGTTGGCAAACACAACTGAGCCTTCTTTCTAGACACCTTGTATCCTGCCTTCCAGAGAATGTGTAGTAGATCGTGCGTTTCTTGCTGACATATTTCCTTTGTAACTGCTGCTATCAACAAGTCATATACATATTGTAACAATACACACTCTCCTGGGATGGACTCGAAATCCAATAAATCTTGACTTAGAGCTGAACCAAATAGGGTAGGTGAATTTTTAAACCCTTGGGGCAGTCTTGTCCAGGTCATTTGGCGTTTTGAGCCCGTTACAGCGTTTGCCCATTGGAAAGCGAAGATACATTGACTTTCTGCGGCAATTCGGAGGCAAAAGAAGGCATCTTTGAGGTCTAAGACTGTAAAATAAGTAGCCCCGCCCGGAATTAAAGCAAGCAGGTTATATGGATTGGGTACAACTGGATGTATACTAACAACCGCATCATTGACTGCTCTCAAGTCCTGTACAGGTCGATACTCATCTGTACCGGGCTTTTGAACAGGCAGCAATGGGGTGTTCCAGGGGGAAGTACAGAATTTTAGGACACCATACCGTATGAACTTATCCAGATAAGATTGGATGTTCTTCTTAGCCTTCTGCGGAATGTGATATTGTCTTAGGCTCACTGGATAAACCCCAAGTTTTAGTTAAATTTTAATAGGTGGAATATTGCGGGCCAGTCCTGGTGGGTTGTTCTCTGCCCAAACTCCTGGTATGTTGAATAAGGACTCATCACTCCTAGGGTTTTGGCTAGTCAACGCTGTATAAAGTCGCCACTCTTCTTCCTTTGGTACGGATAATGTCATAATACCTGAAGGTCCATTAAACTTTAAGGATGTTGTTCCATTTGGTAGGAACGTAATCTGCGCTTGTAACTTAGATAGCATATCACGTCCCAGCAATTGGACTGGACATTCAGGCATATAAAGGAATTGATGTTTTACTACGTGGCCTCCCAATGTACAGAGTCGACTTTTAAGAACCGGTTTTGCAGCACTTCTTCCAGTTGCTCCTATTACAGTAATAGTTCTTTCAGATGGAGGAGCAACTAGGTCAGTCACCACCGAATGTTCAGCACCAGTGCCGATCATGAACGCACTCCTTTTTCCCCTATTGATACATCGACCATAGGCTCCGCTCGAACAAGGGGGATGGAGCCCGGTCGGTATCAATAGTCCTCCATGACCGTGTCAGCCAATCCTACAAAGTCCCTACCTTCTCTATCGCGGGACCTTTGCGCTGCTGGATAATACCTATCTTCTCTAACACTTCCTCTGTTCCCATTGCTCCCTCTATTACCATTACTCCCTCCGGGGCCTCCTCTACCTCTCGCTCTGCCTCTAAAGTTTCCGTAACCTGCCCTGGGTTGGTCTCTCTCGTACTGCTCTCTTTGCGGACACTCGTTCCTCCAATGCCCTTCTTCCTTGCAATACTCGCACTGATTCCTACTCAAAGGCTCCCTATTCCATCTACTATCGCCTCTATCTGAGCCCCGTCTATCTACGCCTGCGATCGCTACCGCTAACATATCTGCCTTTTTACGCATCTTGCGCTCTTCCTCTTTCTTACTTTCAGTTTCCCTGTTCATATATACTTTATTCGCTACCTCCATTAGTTGGGTGATAGACATTCCTGCAAACCCTTCTAACTTTTGTAGCTTGCGCTTAATATCTCCGTAAGCTTGGCTGACAAAGGCGGAGTTTACCATTCGGGAATTATCAGCGTCTTCCGGATTAAAGGGGGTATACAAGCGGTATGCCTCCAATAATCGGTCATAAAAGACACTGGGCGCTTCATCACTTTTCTGAATCACCTCAACTGTCTTCGACATATTAATAGCTTTCTTTCCTCCGGCTTTCATGCCAGCAATTATAGCGTCTCTATAGGCTTTGAGTTGAACCATATCTGCGCCATTAACATTCCAATCGGGATCGGTATTAGGGTAATGTGTTGCGGCCCATGCTGCCGGATTGGCTTGATTTAAAGCACGGGCTCTATCCTCTAGCGCTTTAATGGCTGCTTGGTTAATCCTTGTCCTTTCCTCATTATTAAACAATGTCATTAATAACTGCTGGCAATCAGCCCATGTCGGATTATGTGTCTGAACTATCGAGGTGAACAGATCGGTCATAGCTTGTGGTTTCTCAGTGTACGAGGAATTGTGGGTCTTCCAATTCAAGAGATCGGTAGTCGTGAACGGGACATATACGAAGACTGAGTCAGCATGTGCCATTTGACCTGCGGCATCGAGATAGGCTGACCCAGGATTCAGACAAAGAGGCATCTGATAATGCTTAAGTTGTTTGGTACCGGTCAGTTGTCTGGTTAGTATAGGGCTACGTGAAGGGGCGTCAGTTATGGGTTCCAGTCGGGGGGAAATAAGGCATGAGGATGTGGGAGCTTGATTTTGGGAAAATCTAGTAAATAGAATACTCCCAGCCGAGCTAGAAGAAGCTTGACCGGAAGTTTGAAGTGGCGCCAAATCAGGATATTCAGATCTAACGGGGGTTGGTTCTGGTTCCGGAAGGGGAGGTTTAATATGAGGGGGGGTGGATTCTGTACTGGAGGAGGAAGCGGAAGTGGATGAGGGGAGGGGTATAGAACTTCCTGCACTCGCGTCACCTCTTCCTGTAGGGAAGTAAGGGGGCGGCAAAGGGATCTCGGACTCAGGGGGCGTGTCCAAAATGGGCCTAACCACAATCCTAGTGGACAAACAAGTCCTGGCCACCATGAGGCGACATTGCTCCTCGTGGCATATCTGAATCCATTTTGGCGAGTCGTTTACGGCCTGTCTCCAACAATCAATATATGGAAACTGCCCGTAAAGTTCAGGCCTACCTGATACAGCCACGTGTACGCGCTGTACCAGAGTTGGATCCAAACTGCCACGTGGCGGCCATGCCGCAACCAAAGTAGGCCACTCCCTAGTGCACAAAGTGACCAAACGTACAGGAGACATTTTAACCCCAAAATCACATGTTTTGAATCCGTTTTTAAAATTCTTTACCATACAACCTAAGGGATCCGGAATCGTTGACTCCGACGCGCCCATACTTATCAATGGAACGTCGTTGACAACGAATACTATGCACGCGTTCTATTGAACAGTCACACCCGTTTCCTCTGGCAACAGCACCACGTGGTACGGTTACCAAGTGAAACGTACACAATAACACAACAAACACTCAGGGAATTCCCGTACACACACAGCTGTTACACCAGTCACTAAATAATCAATATTATGCCCTTTGGCGAAACTATACAGTCACCCACGCTATAATTCTCTATATATGAATTACCCGTCTATAACACACCCCAGTAACATCATCTTTTACAAATAGCGGTTACAGTACGGTTAGCATAGGTCAAAGCACAATTGAATGGACTACCTAAAACTATATACACCCGTTTTGGTTAGCCACACTGCCCAAGCACCACATATAGCGAACTAGAGGACCGAATTTACACAGACACCTCTTAGTCTATTACTCTATCAAAAATCTAGTGGGTTCCAAATTTACACGCCTTCCCACTTAGCCAAGATAGGTTGAGATCTAGCGAACCGAATTTACACAGGCGCCACTTAGTCTCCCGGTCCCTCCGACCTAGCGAACGTAATATACACCCTAGAACGCTAGTCTAGACAAGACACCGGTGTCCGGCTAGGGCTATTTACACAGGACCCCGCCTGACTCCAAACCAAATCAAACGGTCTTACTAAAGAGCGTTCGATTGAGCGGTGCGCCTTCGCTCCTTCCCTCCGACAGAGGGGGCAGATTCCATACACAGATTTAAACCCCTTTTGGGCCTACCGCACAATCGGTATACCCCTAGTGGGTCTGCCGTCTAAAACAGCAGTTGTCTTACCTCCTCGTTCCTGAACCTGAGTTCACACTCATCGACGGGGACACCCCAGCACTTCTTACGTAGAGGCCGATGATCTCCTGGACAACAGACCAGTGGCGCCGAGACGAAGGGAGGTCCACGCAGAAGTTCAGGGGTGCAGCCGTAGAGAACGTGGGCAAAGATAGACCGTCTCACGCCTCTGCCTCTCAGCTACCGTTGAACGATGAGCTTCCCGGCCAATGCACCAAATGATACCGGAGAAACTGACGGAAGCAAAGCACAGAGAGATGGACACAGGTTTCTTCAGGAAGGAAGAGATTCTTTATTGGATCACCGATCGGGACTCAGAGGGACTAGTGTCACCAAAATACAGCAAGTTCTGAGCCCCGGACAATAGTGCAGGCTCCTTATATAGGCACATAACTCCTCCCATATTAAGCTCAACCCGCACATTCTCTTGACCAATCAATACAAATAAGAATTAACTTCCTGCTTGACCGCATGGCCTGTCCTGCACAATGGAGGAGGGGAATACTATATCCTGTATTCTTGCACATGCTCCGTACACTACTGATCTATCTTGCCTCGTGCAACCAACTGATCGATACGTCAGCATATGCACGTACACATGCCACGTGGTAATCTCGGCCTACTAAATTTATTTTTACCGAGATTCCACCACAGTTATACCTCCTGATCTCAAACCTCAACTGGGACCTAGGAGTCACCTTTTCCCTAGGGTTTGTTAATGGTTGTGTGCTGTCTCGAGAGTTTGTCAGCAGTGGCTCGTATAATATGGCAACAACATCAAATAAAGTAATTTGGTAAAAGGGATTTGCACAGTTGTGGAGTCATAAGTCACATAACGAGACACATATACGGCCATTGGTATAGACCGCAAAGTACCCCGTGCGTCCCCCCTGTCCCTCCCCCCCTCAGAGGAGAATGACAGGGGGAAGGCGCCCGGGCCCACGCCGCCCACCTACATCAGTTCGGCCGAGGTTCCATCTAGCAGCCTGCATGTATCTCGTTGAGTCCCCAACCACCCCGCAGCACCTCCCGCCTCCCGCCATTACTAGCAATGTGGCAGCATGAGAGTTCGCAGTTTCTAGCAGGCCATCACATGGGAGTCTATCTCATGGCACGCCAGTATGTTCAGTGCAAGTGGAGAAAGTATCCTACTACGAGTAAGTGGTTGAGTTCACTGGTGGTGCTAGAGACATACAGGGGCAAGAGTTCCGCCAGGCCCTTCCAATTCCAATATGCCTGTGTGAAATCGGTGTCTGGTGCACGATACTTGCGTGTCTCTTATGCAGCTGGCAGCTTGGATTAGTGGGTGTCGGGCACTTTCTGCCAGTCAAGACGTAGTCTGCCTAGGGATGGAGCTTGCGTAGGTTCTGGTTGTGGGTTGATGCCCCACGACTTTAGCTGGTTGGCGCCATCTTCAGGGGTCAGGATAGCCTTGAGGGAACCTTCTCTGGTCACCAATAGCTTCGTGGGATATCCCCACTTGTACCTCACTCCGTTGGTGCGAAGTGCCGCGGTGATGGAGGTAAATTCTTTGGCGAGTGTGAGAGGAGGGAAGCGTGATGACGGAGGACACGTGAGGAGGACGTGCATGCGCACGCTGTGAGGGGAGGAGACAATGCCCGCTGGGGAGATTTTGGCGGAGTGTTTGGCGGGAGAGGAAAGCAGCGAGAGCAGTGTGAGAGAGCCGCTAGTTACACCGGCTGACTGAGAACAGATGGTGTACGAGGAGTGCTTCAAAGCACTTTGGTATTGTGGCTGCATTTGAGGGGGTGAGGACAGACATCGAAGCAATCACAAATGCAAAAGCAAGACAGACCTTGAAGCAAGCGCTGGCAGCCAACGAGACACATATTACATTTGGACATACACTGAATATACCGCTGAATATCCTGCCCAGGAAAGACCGGACCAGACCGGACCGAAAAAAATAAAGGCAACAGAAATCAGGTACAGGCACAAATGTATTATAATCTAGCTCAAAGCTAGATTAAAGACCCGATATTCTGTTGTTATAAATATCTTATCTGGCTATTACATCTAGCGATCAAGCATACAGTGTCCCTATCTAACTGCTATTTATTTACTATCTATTATCTTCCGGTTTAAAATCTTATTTACCATCTTTGGACTTAAAATCCACAAGCTAAAAAAAAAAAAAAAAAAAAGAAAATATCAAAGCTGCAACTGATATTGACAGTGAAGATACTGTTAGTGTGCAATCTTGCAAGCAGTACGGCATGCCGATTGGCAATGAATAAGTCGCCCCATGTTTGGACTACTAGACGAGGAAGTGTAAGGATATGACTAAAGGCTACATAGGTATGCCGGTGGGAAGTTAACCGGCGGCTTTATAGTGGCAATATAGTAGCAATACCAAATTAGGACACGATTAAGAGCTTAACAGCCGGGAGTCTAAAGGGTAAATAGAAAAGAATAGAAAAAAAACAAAAGAAGAAGAAGATTAATCAACAAATATAAAAGGGAAGGAAAGCGAGAACCCCAAAAAACCCTAAAGAACCCAAAAAAAAAGGGGAGAAAGGCCGCAAAGGGAAAAAATGGCAGCAAAAAATAAGACACATGATCAAAAAATGTCAGCTAAATCTGAGAAAGTGCAAAAATCGGAAAAGAGGCTCTCAACGTTTTTTTCTCCACAGTCAACTCAAGAAATATCAGAGATTTCAACAATGGAACTTTCTCATTCATCTTTACCCCCCTCCCCAAAACCAACCAAAGAAAAAAAGTCTGTCTCACTGCAAGAATTAAAAGTTTGCCTGGAAGAAGCGGTATCGGACATTAAAAGAGAACTGAATGATAAATTCTCAGAAATAAAAACAGAGATTGCAACACTAAATGAAAGAATTCAAAATATAGAGAGCAGAGAAGAAACAAGAGATTTCCAGATAAAAGAACTGAAAGAACTATACAAAAAATCAATAATAAATTTAAAAGAAATGGAAGACAAGGTCTGTATAATGGAAGACAGATCAAGACGATGCAATCTAAGGATTAGAAATATACCAGAGGAAGTAACAGACAGCAACTTAAAATAATTTTTTGAAGCTTTTATGGAGCATATAGGAATACAGAGGAGACAAACAGAGCTACAAGTTATAAGGATACACAGATTAATGCAAAGAAAACAAGATCACAACTATCCAAGAGATGTGATAGTTGCCTTATACTCACAAGATCTCAAACAACAGATATTCTACACTGCAAAAAATGCCTCAATTACAGATGAAAAATTCAAAAACTTAAGAATTCTGAATGATCTGTCAGCCACTACAAGATCTAGAAGAGCTGTCTTCACACCAATCTTTACTATTCTGAAAAAACATAATTTAAAATTCAAATGGAATCCCCAATCCAAACTCTCAATTTTATATAAAGAAGAATGGAGAGGATTTAATTCATTGGAACTGGCACTAGAATGGCTTGGCTCTAACGATCTGATGTAAAGGAGGAAGAAAGAGAATCCGTGAAAGTAGGGAAGGAGAAGGAAGAGAGGAGTAAAAGGAAAGAGAAAAGGAGTGAAATAAGAGAGAGACAAAGGGAACAAGAGAGACAAAGTGGAGTTGCAAAGGACTCCTTCCTCTTTTTTTTTTTTTTTTTTTTTTTCTTCCTCACATTAGACACGAATAGTTGTATAAGTTATGTATATATATAATAACGCACGTGAGTTGTGGTAAACACGATGATAATCAAATGTATAGCACGGAAATTTGATAAGTTTAAAACAATGGAAGGGAGAAAGGAAAGAAAAAAAGAGGGGGATATAGAGGCCTAAAATGAAATAGGAAATGCAGTGTTGGCTATAATATTTGAGAATAGTAGGCACTAATTCGATACAAGAATGCGAAAATGAATAGGCACAGGATGTACATAGGATACTCAGATAAATTTAGTTAACACACAGATAACATAGAATAAATAATATTAGTAATGGGAATTGTTGATAGCACGTACCGAATCTGCACAATAACTTAGGGAATATAGTAACTAAATGGATAGAATGGAATCCCAAATAGACAAATGGGTTGCATTGGTTATGGGAATACGCTATGGTATATGTCAATGTATGTATTAATTATTTAAAGGTATAGATATTTTTTTTTTCTCTTTCTTCTCCCTCAACTGGTACAAACAGTTGTATAAGTAATGTATATACATAATAACATACGAGGTCCTGTGGTAGTCATGACGATAAGTAATTGTATGCACGGAAATATGTTAAGTTTAAATCAATATGGAAGTAGAAGGGGAAGGGGAGGAAAGAGAAAGGAGAAATGGAAAGAAAGGAGGCAAAATGGGGATAAAGTGGCCCAGAACCATATAGGAATTGAAGTATTGGCTATAACGAGAGATAACACTAGGCACTAAAATAATATAAGAATTGTGAAAAAGAATAGGCACAGGAGGAACATAAGATATTCAGACAAGTTTGGTTAATACACAGATAACACAGGTTTTCAACATAAAATGCATTGGTAACTGTAAATGTTAAAAATAGGTAATGAATTTGCACAATAATCTTGGAATTTTAAAGAAACTAAACGGGTATAAAGGAAGCCCAATGGGCAATAGGGATGAAATGGCTATGGGAACAAGCCTTGGTATTTGTCAAATGTATGTATTAACCAACTAAAGGTTTATATATTTTAAACTCGTGATTTCACACTATAAAGCCTGATATCCCTAAATTCCTAAGCTAGGGAAATAAATGAAGAAAAATACCTAACAATAAGTTATACAAACATAGAACACTGATAGAAGCAGTAAATAAACACAGTCCCCCTTTGCTCCCAATAAAATATAGGCTAATAGACAGGGATCCTAGACAATTGAAAACTGATAAACAGCAGAGAAAATAATAACTCCTAGCAACTTCCTTCCCCCAACCCCTGGCTAGACACAGAGCAAATAACTAACTCAAGAGAGAGGCAGTGCAGTCTATGCTATCTTTCCTTACTTTTCTCTCCTCTTCTCTGCAGGCTGAGTTGTCTCCCCCCACATGGTACTGAAGGATAGTACCCAGACCTTGGATCACGCACGATTATCCAAGAGATGGATGAATGAGTATGGGGTAATGAATGGAATAAATGTTTTTGTGTATTCAGCATATGTCTTAAAAAATGGGGTAAAACTCTCAGGCTGTTCCAAAACTCTAAAGGATTTATGGTTAGACTAATCTCAATAAATGCTCAAGGTCTAAACTCCCACGTTAAAAAGAGGTTTTCTATATGACACATTGATTAGAGAGAAAGTTAATGTGGGATTTATTCAGGAGACGCACTGGTTAGCAAAGAATAAAGGCTTATGGCACTATAAAAAATTTCCAATACTATATAATGCATCCCAACAAAGGAAAAAAAATAGTGGTGTTTCTATAATTTTTTCCAAAGACACAATATTTGAGCCCCAATACCAAAAGGCCGACTTAGAAGGAAGATTTATAATACTGGTCGGTTTGCTTAACGGGGTGATGTATACACTTGTGAATGTATACTTGCCAAATAAACATCCAACTAGAAAATTAATTGAGATTTTGAGACTGGTGGAACAGGTAAAAAAAGGAAAAGTAATAGTGGCTGGGGATTTCAACTGCATACTTGACCCCTCTATGGATAAACAACTGAGTGGAAATCAAAAAATTAATCAAAACTTAGTAAAACAGGCCAAAGAAATGAACAAAACAGTAAATAAATATGATTTAATTGATTGCTGGAGATTGATGCATCCCAACGATAAAAACTATACTCATAGGTCTGCCCCCCATGGATCAGCTGCAAGAATTGATTTAATACTTGGAAACCTACATTTTTCTAAATTATTGACCTCAGTTAAGATACTAGGTAACACTTGGTCAGATCATGATTTAATAATAGCCGAAGTGGCGGAAGACATAAAAAGAAATCCCCCACTATGGAGATTAGACGATTGTCTCTTGGAAGAAAAAGAAAATATAGATTATATGAGTAATATGATGGAATTTTTCTTTAAAGAAAACACAATGGTAGAGACCACCAAAGAATGTCTTTGGTGTACCTTTAAAGCGGTAATAAGAGGGTACTGGATTAAGTTGGCAAGTCAACAAAAAACTAAAAGAGAGGCAAACATATCAGATATGTACATTGAATATTACAACTTAGTAACTTTGAATAAAAATAATTTTTCAATAGAAAGACAAAAAATGATTAAGACCTGCGAATTAAATATAAACAAGTTAATCGAGGCCAGAATTCAACGAAATCTTAAAAAACTAAAAATAAAATTTTATTACAAAAATAATAAAGTAGATTCCATACTAACAAATAGACTAAAAAAACAAAACATAGAAAGAAAAACTTATAAGTTAATAGTAGGAGATGAGAATATTATAAAACCGGAGGGCATAGCCGAGGCTTTTAAGAAATTCTATGGCAAATTATATAATCTGCATTTAAATCCTCCAATAAAAGATATGGAAAGATACCTAGCAAAGATAAAAATGCCAAAAATTACTTTAGACCAAAAAAGTAAGTTAAATAAACTATTTACCACAGAAGAATTAGAATGGGCAATAAAGAACTTAGCAAAAAATAAGGCCCCGGGCCCGGACGGATACACTAATCAATTTTATAAGAAATTTAAATCTCAAATCATTCCAGTGCTAACAGACACATTTAATGAAATATCAAACAAAGGCCAAGCTTCTATTGATTTCTTGAGAGCACATATTACTCCAATACTAAAACCGGGTAAATCCCCGACAGAAATATCAAATTACCGCCCAATATCTTTAATAAACGCAGACGTAAAACTCTACTCAGCAATTTTGGCGAAGAGACTTCAACTAGTAATGCCAGAAATTATACACAAAGACCAGATAGGCTTTGTGGTCGGAAGACAATCTAATAATAACACCAGAAGAATGATAGAGATACTGGACTGGGCTCAGAAAAGTGGGATGCCCCAGCTGACCCTGTCTATTGACGCCGAAAAAGCGCTCGACGGGGTCAGCTGGGATTTCCTAAAACAAACTATGCACAAAATGGGTTTTGAAGGCTGGTTTACGGGGGCAGTGGAGGCCCTGTACTCAGTGCCGTCTGCTAGAATTGTAGGTAGAGACTTAAGATCAGAATGGTTCACAATTCTCAACGGCACAAGACAGGGCTGTCCACTCTCTCCGCTGTTATATGTTATTTCGGTGGAACCCCTGGCATGCAGTATTAGACAAAATACAGGCATAATAGGAATTAAAATTCCCGATGAACAACTTAAAATCTGTCTCTACGCAGATGACGTAATATTGACCATTACAGACCCAGAAAACTCGTTACCACAGTTGTTATATGAGATAACGCAATATGGAGAGGTCTCTAATTTTAAAATGAATATCAATAAAACCTCAGCTCTAACCACAAACATAAATAAAACACAGTTACAAAGATTAAGACAAAACTATCAGTTTAACTGGTCAATTACAAAGTTACCATATTTAGGTATTCTGTTAACACCAGACGTAGACAGCTTAATGGAAATTAATTTTATGAATCAATTAAAAGAAATGAATAGACTCTTGAGGGAATGGAGGCGCTACGAAATCTCATGGTGGGGCCGGATAAACACGATTAGAGCCTATATCGTCCCAAAATGGATTTACCTGTTCCGTATGATACCTCTCAAGATCTCAATTCACTGGCTAAATATAATACAAAAAAGTTTCACAGACTTCATATGGAGGGGTAAGAAACCCAGAATTAATTCACTAACATTAGCGAACAAAACTTATCGGGGGGGCCTGGGGTACCCATTAATAATTAATACCTATCATGCAATTATGACAACACATGCCCTAAACTTACAAACTAAAGATTGCAAAGAACAAGCATGGTACAAAATAGAATTATACAGAGAGGAGGTTACAAATTTAGAAACATTACTTTGGGCCAACACAAACAAAAGGGTATGCTTACCAGAAACCAAAAGCAAAATTATTTCACAAACAATAAATGAATGGCATATAATAAAAAAAAAATTGGGAATAGCGGATCAAATCCCAGACAAGATATCTATAAAAATGGTAGAAAACATTATGGAGGATATAAATTTGGAAAACTGGTATAAAAATTTCGACACAGGGGGGCGTGGCTTGACCGCTCATGGAGTAAATCACACGCTGCACTCGCTCCCAGGCCCCAACCCGCATAAGCCCGAATTCAGAGCAGAACCCGCGGTCCACATGGGGAAACCCAGACGGAACACCCCCCGCCATCCTCCCACTCCCCATACGAACCTTAGACTGGGTCCCATGGACGAGTTTATGTCCACCCCGCAACAACTTGGAGGCACACGAGGCGCGGACAAGATGGCGCCTCCCTCCCCACCCTCCCCAAGCACCAGCAGCATGGCAGGCTCCGCGGAAGGAACACCCGACGCCGATGCCTTAACCCAGATGTCCAGAGATTTAGCAGCCATATCGGCAAATATGCTTACGCGGGGAGATAAAGTGGCCATGATCACTGAACTGCGCACCATCATCCGAGAGGAGATCGCAGGGGTGCGTAGAGACTTAACGGTCCTGGAACAGAGGGTGACCGACCTAGAGGAACACCGCCTCCACTCGACGCACCACCAACAAGCCGCAGACCTGGCGACGACGCGACAGGGGAATATCCTGCTCGAAATGCGTAGACAGGTCGAGGACCTGGACAATAGAGGCCGCCGTAACAATATACGGGTGCGGGGCCTCCCTGAAGCGGACGACGAGTCTCCCCGTGATTTATTGCTGGGCCTTTTCACGCAACTGCTTGGTGGGGACTCACCGGCTGACATACCTATGGAACGTGCCCACAGGGCTCTACAGGGCCCCAGGAGAGACGGCCTACCTAGGGACGTAATATGCTGCCTTTCCTCGTTCCCACAGAAAGACGCCATAATGAGGGCGGCCAGGGCCCAGTGCACAATCACCTACATGGGTACCCAGGTTTGGCTGTTTCAAGACCTGTCGACCCTCACTCTGGACGCCCGTCGGGCGCTGAAGCCCCTGACGCACATGCTGCTTGAGAAACGGATTCCCTACAAATGGGGTTTCCCGTTCAGCCTGCAAGCTAAGGTTGAGAACCGCTGGCACACGCTACGCTGGCCCAATGACGTCCCTCGATTTCTACAGTCCGCTGGACTGCCACATGTCCACATCCCGAACTGGATTCTTGAATTCCCACCTGCTCGCCCCACCGGACCTTACCCGGCGGCAGAGAACCTAGCAGGGGGACACGCTGCACCCCCCCCGCAACGTTGTGGCGGCCCTGACGGCCCGGAAGAATGAAGCACTAACGCTCTCTTGCTGATCTCCTGCCCTGCGGACCACGGACCACTTCCTAAAGCATTCTCCTACTCTCCAGGAGAGGACATTTGTTTGCTGCTGGCCTTTGGCGACCTCACACCGTGACACAAGGGGGGGGTATGACCTACAGGCCTAGATCACCGGTGAACGGGCCGAAGCCAAGAACATCACCTAGCAACACGGGACTTGGGGACTCACAGAGGGTGGGATGCAGCTTGATTGGCGGGCCACACGCTGTGAGCCGCATTGCTATGGCCAGTATGGGGTGGGGGACTGGGCCGCGAAATCCAGGACTTCGTATGTATGAACCCGTATCTGCGACCTGTAAGTTAAACGCCCTTATGGGTGATGGTTCCTGCTCCTTGTAACAGTCGCTTTTTCTCTTTATTATATTCACATTTGCATTTATGTGTTCCTCGTTCTTCACTTTGCTGGTTAGGTTACCACGAACTTCCCAATTTGTAGCGGGCAGCCCCCGTAACCTACTGCGCCTCCTACAGTGCCCGCGCTGCCCTTAGAACATCGTTCCCTTTCCTGGGAACACGCTACGAGGGTGCTGTATGATGCTTTTCAAATGCCTTGCATGTTACTTACGTGGTACAGGGGGCCTATCTAACGCCACATACTTCCCCCTGGAGTGGGCGAGGTTAGTAATTGTATAGCACATATCCTACAGTTTGGGGCCCTCGCCACGTGGTGCCATGAGCCTGATCTGAGCAGTTGCCTTTCCCCCTCCCACACGCTACAACGCCATTATGTATTTTGTTCCCATTTACTTATTGTGACCACAGGGATGGCCTCTATGCTTCATCCTAGACACAACTCTCCCCCGTTGAAGATAGTAATGCCACCGGGGGAGGGACACCTCACTGCTTTCATGGCGCCCCGTGCTGCCCCTTAAGCCTAGAACACGCCGTCATTTTTGCCCAGGGTGTGTGTTGTAACTTCGCCTCATGTACCAGGTTTTTTCACTTACACGGCTCCGGGGCACGGACCGAGCCATAAAAGTATCCCCTTAGTGAAGGATGTACTGTTTATGTCGGATGTACTATGCAGAACAAACCGCATTCTACGCGGTGTCCACAAGGACTAAATAGAGACTCGTGAGGGTCTAGGTTACCCAGGGCAGTGTAGTGGTATATATGGCTCACATGTAACCGTTCTCTGAAAGGCTCATGGAATCCATATTTGTTTTATGCTACAGTTTGTCTTTTGATGCATACGGTAATGCTGTGACTTGACGTGTTACGCACAATTTGGTATATACTGTTTATGACCTCACCGAGTAGCTATTGACACTCCAGATGCCCATACCGTGCTGAGGTTATGTTATCTGTGTAGGATGCAATTCCCATGTTTAAGGCACTTCCTAAACACAGGTTAAACTCTTTGTGATGTCCGCATTGAGCGGATTAGGCCGTGCACACAGGTGCAGTGTATGGGGTACTGTGATTACTAATTTGACACCTGGATACCTCTGGCATTTCTGTTAACGTAACTTAAAATACCAATGACTGCTTGCAGTTTCGCTTCTGAATTAGATTGATATGTTACTGCGATGTTACTGCACAACGCTCACCCAGGTAATCACTGTACCCCCAGCGTTGCCCCGGATACCTGCCTTGAGTTAAGCTTTGATCTCTGTCGCATTTTGTAATGTAACTGTTTGCTGTTTCATTTGCTTTTTAGAGTACGCTGTATTTCTCCTCCTTAGGGAAGTTGGCGGCCACTCTCCCCCTCCAGGTTCCACGAACCGCGCCATAGTTGTGCCCCCTTCAGCCGACGGCCCCTCCTGGGCCGCTCTCCACGGCATCTCAGGACTCGTCCCCTCCCCCCCGACACCTGTCCCCCCCCCCACCCCCGGACTTGCGAAATCCCTGACACCTAAACCCGGACAGCGGGTTGGGTGCCGAGGGAAGCGGGCGCTGACCACCCACACTCTAACGTGACAGTCTCCGTGTGCGGACTTCTTCGCACCTCACGCAACTGTACATAGGACCGGGGTTCGGTGAGACCCTTTAGTTCTCTTTGTCTCCTGAACACCACCAACCGGTCTAGGTTCATTAGTTGCCTTTACTTCCCTTGCCTCTTTAGTCCTACCCTTCCCGCCCCCCAACCTATGGATCCCCCCCCCACCAGGGTCCTCCCCACGGGGGAACAGACGGGATTTAAACCAGACTTGCTCACGTTTTGGTCCAACAACACCGGGGGCCTCAACCAACCGGAGAAGCGCTCCCACCTGCTACGCCGTCTTTGGGCGGAGAGGGTGTCTGTGGCTTTCCTGCAGGAGACACACCTTAGGGGCCCGGACGCGCCCAAAATCGAAAATAACCGCTATAATCTGGCTTACTATGCCAACCACCAGTCGTCTAAGAGAGCAGGTGTAGCGATACTCTTTGCGAGTTCTGTACCTTTTAGCCATACGGAAATTCTCCCTGACCCTGAGGGCCGCTTCCTCTTCGTTAAGGGGACAATTGCTGACCACAAATACACGTTTGCCAGCATATACTGCCCCAACCGTGGTCAACACACTTTCCTCTCCCGCACCCTGACCAAACTTGGTAAATTCAGAGAGGGCCTTTTGTTGGTTGCTGGTGATCTAAATATGCCCCTTGACCCGCTCCGGGACACGTCTCGCGGGACCAGCATAATCCCCTCCCACTGCCTTAGAACCGCTGCTAGAGCGTTGAACGGCTTAGGCCTCGTGGACTGCTGGAGGACCGCACACCCCGATGAGCGTGACTATATCCACTTCTCCCATGTCCACCGTCACTACAGTCGTATCGACTACATATTCATGCCTCAGGAATTCCTCTCCCTACTCCACGATGCCCATATCGGGCTCACGACCCACTCGGACCACGCACCGGTTACGATTCGTACAAGCTCGCCCCTCCACAGACCTAGGGACAGACAATGGAAACTCAATGTGTCCCTGCTGAACGACGTAGCCGTCCGTGCATCTACGCTCCAAACACTCACACAGTACTTTGACACGAATGAGGGACCCGACCCCCCCCCCTGACGGTCTGGGAGGCACATAAATGTGTTATACGGGGCCATTACATCGCCCTCTGTACGCAGCGCAAAAAAGACAGACGCAGACAACTCACAGACCTCACAACTAAAGTGTCAACCCTGGAAGCCATACATAAACAAACATTAGACGACAACGACTACCTACGACTGACCGCTGCACGGAGAGAGCTTAGAGACCATCTTTCCCAGGGACTTTTACACACTATTACGAAATCCGCCAGGTATTTCTACGAACATTCCAATAAAAGCGGTAGGCTCCTGGCAAGGATCAAACCAATATGTGAGCGCTATAGAAACACCGTACAGATATTATGGCAGCACTTAAAATACAATACACAAAAAATGTGCAAAAAATAGACAATAGTTACCAAAACAGCGCGCTAAAATAATCTGCAAATATAAAATACAAATAATAGTGCAGACTGTCTGAATACACTCCTATATACTTAGAGAAATCTTAGGGAAAAAAAACTCACATGTCCCAGAGCCCTATCACCCCTGGCTCTGGGTTTGTAAGGCTCTTCTGGAGAGGGGATATCCCCACACTGCTGAATCCTTCAAAGGATATGTTCACTGCCGATCCCTGCTGTGCTGTGTGTGAAAACAGAAGGGGAGGACCTCCAATTGGGGCTCAATATAATACATTTGGTTACATCCGAGCGGCGCGAGGCTGTCCTACTTTCGACGGACGCCGAAAAGGCGTTCGATCGGGTAGACTGGACATACCTCGCGTCCACTCTCCGCCACTTTAGATTTGGCCCCCAAATATGCACCTGGTGTCGGCGTTGTACACGACACCGACAGCGCGGATCCGAGTCAATGGGACCCTTACACAACCATTCCCCATCAGTAACGGCACTCGCCAGGGATGCCCCCTGTCCCCCCTCCTGTTTGCCCTCTCTCTAGAACCATTTCTGGAGGCGGTCAGACGGGATGGGGGCATTACAGGGGTGTCGATGGGAGCCGAGGAACACAAACTGGCCGCCTACGCGGATGATATGCTGTTTTTTATAGAACAGCCTTTAATCTCCATTCCCAACCTCCTTCAAGCGTTCCGTGAGTACCGTCAAGTCTCCAATCTGAAACTCAACCTGGATAAATCTGAAGCCATGTCACTGCTGAGTGACACTAGCTTAGCTGACCGCTTGCAAAGTCTGTTCTCCTTTTCCTGGCAACCCACCAAACTGAAATACCTAGGCACCTGGCTACCACGCGATCTGACACAACTGTACAAAGCTAACTTTCCCCCCCTCCTCGCGAACATCCAAAGGGACCTCCTTCGCTGGTCACCACAGTACCTCACCTGGTTTGGCCGCATTCAGGCACTAAAAATGAACGTCCTCCCTAGACTGTTGTACCTCTTCACGGCTCTACCTGTCGCGATACCCCAAGCGTTTTTCCGCGTCCTCACAAGGGATATACGCAACTTTATCTGGAATCGCTCCGCATCCCGCATCCGTAGATCCACTTTGGAAAGGCCAAAATCGGCGGGGGGTGCCGGGCTGCCCTCCATGCAGCAATACTATCGGGCCACACACCTTCAACGGGTCGTGGACTGGCATGCGCGCCCAGGGGCCAAAAGATGGGTACCCATGGAGGTGCAGCAGGCCAAGGGGGCGATCCCGGCCAGACTATGGCTTGGATCCCTTACGTTCGCGGAACTCCGGACCCACAACCCACTCATCGATGCTACCCTTGGGGTATGGTGCACACTGCGTTACACACACCGACTCACCACATCGCCGAACCCACTTACTCCTCTAGCACACAACCCAAATCTAGCAGGGGGTCTTCCCCCCTCGGCATTTCGGAATTTCACACAGACGGACTGGATCTACCTTCGTCAATGGACAGGAGACAGAGCCCTTAAACCACTGACTGACGTAGTGACGGCACAGAGACCAACCACACTGGACAGGTTCCGTTATCACCAGGTGAAGACCTACTACACGAGCCTCCGAGGTAAAGACCACATACACAGACCACTGACAGACTTCGAGCGCCTATGCACCGACAGGAAACACCAAGACCATGCCGTATCCTATCTTTACACTACGCTACAAGCGCTGGGCAATGAATGCCCCCTAGGATTTACGGATAAATGGGAGAGGGAGACAGGGGTGCGCCTGACGGCCCAGGAGTGGGACAAAATCTTCCTCTTAACCCACAAGTGCTCCATTAGCTCTAAGTACCAGGAAATGAGCTATAAACTGCTCACACAGTGGTACAGGACCCCGGACATGCTTAAACGTATGTATGGCACTTCCTCTGGCGAATGCTGGAGATGTAGCTCTGCCCCTGGCACCAACCTTCACATATGGTGGACCTGTCCCCGCATTGTCCCGTTCTGGCAGTTGCTACACACTAAGATCACCGAAATTGTAGACCCAGACCTCCCACTGCAGCCGCTACCAATGCTTCTGCACCACACAGCCATGTCGGCCCAAAGGTATAAGAAGACGCTTACGATACACCTGCTCTCTGCCGCGAAAAGTCTCATCCCTCTGCACTGGAAAAGCCAGGCAGTGCCCACATATAGACAATGGGTGGATAAGGGAGAGGAAATTCATAACATGGAAATGTTGACCGCGTCCCTGCAGGAACGCTCGGACAAATGTGCTCTCCTATGGTTTCCCTGGACGTCCTATATCGCCCGTGGACAGGCCTGACCAGCCTACTTTGCCTCCGACAAACCCCAGGCGACTAAACTTACCATTCTGTTCCGCGCCCCTTGGGGATAACCCTGGTTCCAGACATTCCCCTCCTCTCCTCCTACCCTCCCGTCCCCCCCCCCCTGTGCCTGACCCAGGCCACGGTCATCAGTGACTAGAGCCCTGCCCTCACTACGAGTCAGGTACTCTCCCAAGTAGGGTGACCTCCACCTGCCGACCCGGACATAGGTACACACTCCTCTGCCACCCCAGACCGGCCTGCTCTATGTGTCAATTGCCCTCACCATGGCTCCGCTCCCCGGCGGGACTCCGCTCAAGCTGACAAGGTGCAGGCTGGCTAGGTATCAATCGTAAAGGTATTACAGTAATCGCTTTTGACTTTAGGTAGCCAATCAAACTGTTCATAAGTGTACTGTATTCTGTAAAGTGTAACTTGCTTCCCCTCCCCCCCCTCCCTTTTCTTTTTTCTGTCTCCCTCCCTATTTTGAAAACTATTATAAATAAAGAATGTCAAAAAAAAAAATAATTTCGACACATGTATTAATGATTTATATAGAAATGATCAGATAGAAGATTACCCGACCATAAAAACAAGATTAGACCTACCATCAAGGGAAATTTTTAGCTATTTACGCATCAAAAGCTTCCTAAAGAAGCACCTGATAAAATACAATGGGGATACAGGAAAGTTAACTAGAAAGATCTTAACTAAAGACACCACGAGTAAAAAATACTCCACAATAATAGAGCTACTTAATCTCATAAATCAACCAAATATCCCCGCGATCTTTAAAAAATGGGAAAGAGAATTGGATAGCAAAATCGACTTTACTTCATGGTGCCAAGCTTTCCAAAAAATAAAAATAAAATGCCATTCCCTAAACATATTGGAAAACTTTATAAAAGTCAGCTATAGATGGTACATGGTTCCAAAGAGACTAAACAAAATCTGCCATACTAACCCTCCAAATTGTTGGAGATGCTTTAGTTTAGACGGCTCTATGCTACATATAGTGGAGCTGCCCAAGAATCCAACCAATATGGGAACTTATATATAATATAATAACACAGATAAGTAATATACAGTTAAACTTTACACCAGAAACTGCCTTACTACATATTTATAATTACGAATTAAACAAAAAAAATGAAATATTAGTCATTCATTGTTTTATGGCTCTAAAGCGGTTGATAGCAAGATCATGGAAAAATACTGATATCCCTGACCTACAACATATAAAAGAACAAATTCTGAACCAACTAGAGATGGAAAAAGGAACAACCTGGTATAACGATAACAAAAAACAAAACATATTAAGAGAAATATATAACTCTCTTATAACAGACATAAAACGAATAGAATAGACGTGGTCTAAGGGCATAATGAGAAAGAGATTACCCATTTGACACGGGAGATATTAATATAGTTAAATATATGCTGATCGGTATGAATGTAGATAAACTAACCATAGTTAAGAGACAACAAAAGTAATTAATAATAACTTATTTTTTCCTATATTTTCTCTTATATTCTTTTTTTTTATGTGTATATAGATGGAAAAATTCTATGGCTAGGATATAACTGTATGGTAATGTATTGCATGTTGGATTCAAAACAGAATCATGTTTTATCGATTAAGTAAAATTGTGAATACTTAATGTTTTGTAAAAATAAGAAAAACTTAATAAAAAGGAATTAAAAAAACAAAACAAAATTCTTTCCTCTTGCGCAGAGTGATCGCCTATATGTCAGGGAAGATTTGTACTGTGGCGTAATCATCTGGAGGCTTGGGTTTGCTTCTGCTGGCCCGGAGGATGTGATCCTTGATGTGATAATAATGGGCATGTAGGAGAACATCTCTGGGTGAGGCATCAAAGAGGTGGCGTGGACGTGGCACTCGATGAACCCTGTCCAACAGCAGCATGTCGGACGGGATCTCGGGCGCGTAAGCGTTAAGCAGGCCTCGCACATACACTTGCAGATCCGCTGGAAGTATTGTCTCAGGCACCCCTCGCAGCCGCAGGTTATTTCGTCGAGACCTGTCCTCCATGTCTGCCAGTTTTGTTTCTGTGAGTAGTAGCTTGTCTTCTAGGCTCTCCACATGTGTTGTGAGATTGTTGTGTGCAGCCGCCATTTCATCCAGTTTCATTTCTATATGCGACGTTCTCTTGCCTATTTCTTGGACATCCTTGCGGAGGGAGTCCATAGAGTGCTGCCAAGATCCAATTAGCTTGCGGGATAGGGTCTCTAGCGCCTGGGTCAGGTAGTTTGTCGTCAGGGCATCCCCTGGTTCAGGCATACTTGGCGATGCGCTTTCATCGCCGGTACCTTCGTCGCCATCTTGGTTGGTCGGTAGTAGGCCCGAGTGTGATAGATGAGGTTTTTGCTGGAAGAAATAATTTTTTTCAGCTTTAGCCGAGTTCTTCTTGCTTTTATGTTGCGACATCTTCTGTGTTGAGGTTTGTGCCGCGTTCTGTGTGGTAGGATTAGATTGGATTGTCAGCCCGTTCGCCAGAGCTGAGGATTATGCGTCCATCTTGTCCGGCAGTTGTCCACGCCCCCCCCCCCCCCACTAAGCTCTTTTAATAGCTTTGGGTGTGTTCCATCAGGTCCCATTTACTTATTTGTCTTTACTTTTGACAGTTGAAAAATAACCTCTTCCTCTGTAAACTCACGTGTAATAAATAACTCATTTATCCTTTTTCTTAACTGAGGTCCCTCTCCTTCATTTTCATCTGTAAATACCGAACAAAAATATTAATTGAGGCAGTCAGCTAGACCTTTATCCTCTTCTACATACCTTCCTTCTTTTGTTTTTAATCTAACTAATCCTTGTCAGGGGCGGACTGAGCACTCGGGCAAATCGGTCATGGACCGAGGGCCCGAGGCTCTAGGGGGCCCGCCCGCCTGCCTGCCATGCAGTAAAGTAATAGCTGGGCTGGGGAGTTAAACAATCTCCCCAGCCTGCATGCAGTCAGTCAGGGGCCCGCACGGCACTCCGCGGGCCCCTGTTACAAAATACATGTCCCCCATGTTCGGGCAGGCACAGTAAGAGACAGCTAAAGGGCCCTCCTAAAGACCCACTATGCTGTCTCTCACTGTGCCTGAGCAGAGCAGGAGAGCTGTCTGTAGTGCTGATCAGGCAGCTCCGTGCGGCTCCTGATAGAGGAAATGACATCATGTGTCAAAAGGTCAGGGAGCCGTGCGGAGCTGCCTGATCTGTGTTAGAGGCAGCACTTCAGTGAGAGACAGCATGCTCCAGTGCTGCTGGGAGAAGGATTAACCCCTCTGGCCAAAGGTAAGGCTCCTCTTCATCCCGCAGCTCCTCTTCCTTCTACCCCCTACTGCCCCTACCCCTACAGCCCCTCTACCCTCTGCTGCCCCTACCCCTACAGCCCCTCTACCCTCTGCTTCCCCTTTGCCCCCTACCCCCTGCTGCCCCTCTACCCCCAGTAGACCCTCTGCTGCTTCTCACCCCATACTACCCCTCTACCCCCTGCTGCCTACCACCCCTCTGCCTCCCTACTGCCCCTCTACCCCCAGTAGACCCTATGCTGTCCCCCTGCTGCTCCTCACCCCATACTGCCCCTCTACCCCCTACTGCCCCCCACCCCTCTACCTCCTGTTGCCTCCCTACTGCCTCTCTACCCCCAGTAGACCCTCTGCTGCCCCCCACCCCTCTACCCCCTGCTGCCTCCCTACTGCCCCTCTACCCCCAGTAGACCCTCTGCTGTCCCCATGCTGTTGCTCCTCACCCCATACTGCCCCTCTACCCTCTGCTGCCCCCTAACCCTCTACCTCCTACTGCCCCTCTACCCCCTGCTACTCCTCTACCCCCAGCAGCCCACTACATCCCCTATACCCTTCACAGCCCCTGCCCCTACAGCCCCTATACCCTCTACTGCCCCTTTGCCCCATACTCCCTGCTGTCCCTCTAGCTCCTGCTGGCCCCCCTATCCCCTGCTGCCCCTCTACCCCCTGCTACTCATCTACCCCAGCAGCCCCTTTGCCCCCTGCTGCCCCTCCACCTCATGCTGGCCCCCCTGCCCCCTGCTGCCCCTCTACCTTATACTGGCACCCCTACTCCCTGCTACCCCTCTACCCCCTGCTGCCCCTTTGCCTACTACTCCCTGCTGGCCCCCTTACCTCCTGATGGCCCCTTTGCCCCCTACTCCCTGCTGGCTGCCCCCTACTCCCTGCTGCCCCTTACCCCCTGCTGGCACCCCCTGCCCCCTGCTGGCACCCCCTACCCCCTGTTGTCCCCTCTACCTCCTTCTGCCCCTCTTCCTACTTACTCCCTGCTGCCCCTCTACTCCCTGCTGCCCCTCTACTCCCCGCTGCCCCTCAACCCCCTGCTGCTCCTCAACCCCCAGCAGCTCTTCTACCTACTACAACCCCTATACCCACCCCAGCCCCTACCCCTTACAGCCCCTCTACCTTCTGCTGCCCCAGCAGACCCCCTGTCGACCCTCTAGCCCCAGAAGACCCCCCGCTGTCCCTCTACTCCCTGCTGCCCCTTTAGCCCCAGCACACCCCCTACTCCCTGCTGCCCTCCATACTCCCTGGTACTCCTCTACCCCCAGCAGCCCTTACCCCTGCAGCCTTTCTACCTACTACAAGCCCTATACCCACCACAGCCCCTATCCCTTACAGCCCCTCTAACACCCCAGCAGACCCCCTGCTGACCCTCTAGCCCCAGCAGACCCCCCCCCCGCTGTCCCCCTACCCCCTGCTGCCCCTCTAGCCCCAGCAAACCCCCTGCGACCCCCTACTCCCTGCTGGCCCCCTTACACCCTGCTGCCCCTTTGCCCCCTACTTCCTGCTGGCCCCCCTACCTCCTGCTGGCCCCTCTGCCCCTTTGCCCCCTACTATCTGCTGGCCCCTCTGCCCCTTTGCCCCCCACCTCCTGCTGGCCCCCCTACCCCCTTCTGCCCATCTACCCACTTACTCCCTGCTGGCCCCCTACTCCCTGCTGCCCCCCTACACCCTGCTACTCCTCTACCCCCAGCAGCCCTTACCCCTGCGGCCCTTCTACCTACTACAACCCCTATACCCACCACAGCCCCTCTACCCTCTGCTGCACCAGCAGACCCCCTGCCAACCCTCTAGCCCCAGCAAACCCCCTGCTGCTCTCCTACACCATGCTGCCCCTCTACTGCCCTGCTGCCCCCTACTCCCTTCTTCCCCCTGCTCCCTACTCCCTACTCTACAGACCCTGTACCCCATGCAGTCCCTATACCCACTACAGCCCCTTTACCGCATGCACAAACCGAATGCCTATATATTCCTTACAGCCCTTATCCATTATTATATTATTTATATAGCGCCATCAGATTCCGTAGCGCTGTACAATACCCCACTACACCTCCTATAGTCCCTATACCCACTACAGTCTCTATATACCATGCACCCACTACAGCCCCCATATCCCATAAAACCACCAGAACCCCTGCAGCCTCTACACCCACTGCAGCTGATATACCAACTACAGCCCCTAAACACCTGCATCCACTACAACCCTATATCCATGAAAGCTCCCATGCCCATTACTGCCCTTTTCCCTGCACCCACTACTGCCTTTATTGTTGTCTGCACTTACTACAGCCCCTATCCCCCTGAAACAACCACAGTCCCTATGCCTCCCCTGCAACTACCACAGTCCCTATCACTACCCTGCACCCACTGTAGCTTCTATTACCCCTTGTCCCCACTATAGCTTCTATTACCCCCTGCCCCCTATATAGTCACTATTTCGCCTTACCCCCACTATAGCCCCTATTATTCGCTGCCCCCACTATAGCCTCTATACCCAATACAGCCTCTGCCCCCATTACAGCCCATATAACCACTACAGTTTCTATGCCCCAGCACCCACTTCAGCCTTTATTCCCCTGCCCCCACGGCAGCCCCATGTCCCCTACACCCACTACAACACCCCACAGTTTTTATCTACTTAAAGGGAAACTATAGTGCCAGGAAACATTTTTTATTTTTCCCTAGCACTATAGCTTCCTAAAGTGTCCCCCTCTTTTACAGGGTTAAGAGACCTGGGACACTGTACCTAGACCACTTCAATGAGCGGAAGTGGTCTGGGTGCCTATAGTGTCCCTTCATAGATACTCTGTATTTCGTGTTAGGATATGAGGATTCAAAGGCATACATATATTCACTTACAGTAAAGATACACAGAAACATACATTCACTTCACATGCACATACAATCAAATATATTTTGAATCCTAATATCCCAATACGACTTACAGTAAGTATACACAGAAACATACATTCACTTTACATGCACATACAATCAAATATATTTTGAATCCTAATACCTCACACAAAGACATACATATATTCACTTACAGTGAATATACACAGAAACATACATTCACTTTACATGCAAATACAAGGTACATCTACAACAGTATATATATATATATATATATATATATATATATATATATAATCTATCTATCTATCTATCTATCTGGAGGGGGCCCAGGTCCTAATTTTGCCCGAGGGCCCAGGACTCTCTCAGTCCGCCCCTGATCCTTGTTTTACTTTTCTTTTCTCATTTATGTATCTAAAAAAAGTTTTGTCCCCCTTTTTTACCTACTGTGCTATTTTCTCTTCTGTGTGTGATTTGGAAGCTCTTATAACTTGCTTAGCCTCTTTCTGCCTTAACTTATAGATCATTCTGTCTTCCTCACTCTGGTTTTTTTTATAATTACTAAATGCTAACTTTTTGTTTTTTACTATTTTGGCCACATCTGCGGAGTACCACAGTGGTTTCTTGAATTTTTGGCTTTTACTGACAAGCCTAATGCAATTTTCTGTTGCCTTCAGTAGTGCAACTTTTAAATAATCCCATTTCTCTTGGACGCCATTTAAATTGCTCCAGTCTGATAATGACTCCTTTACACATATTTTTATTTTATTCCAGCTAGGGCAGGGGCTGGAATTTCCGCACAGACCTGGGACACTGTCCTGGCTTCGTAAGAGGGCTGAGAAACTGCAGGCGCTGGCCTCACAAGCTCAGGGGCCCAACGGAAAGGCACATGTAGCCAGATCTGTCCTATGACAGGGGTTCAACCTTGTAAGGGTAATGCTGTCTGTACCTTCCCCACTGCAGACTACGGTGTAAAGTGTCGTGTTAGACTTATGGGAGGTCATCTGTGCAGCTCGAGGTCGGGGGAGAGCCTCTGTTTCACTTAGTAGCTTTCTGCCTACTGTGGGTGTGGTATTTAGGGACATTCTCATGAGCCCTGGGGTCCGGTTATGTGCCGGGGACCTAGTGGTTCCGTCTCCCAAAACCTGCTCTGTGCTACCGGTTGATTCAGGTTGTCAGTCCTGGATTATTCCAGGTCTCCGCGGTATGGGTAATTAGATCAAGTGGGAATTAAGTCATCTCGTTGTCAGTCTTGGTCGTGGGGGAGACTGTCGGTTGTCAGTATGGAATAGGTGGTGGGTGTAAGTGTTGTGGTGTTCTGCAAGTTTCAGCTAAGTTGGTGTGGGGGCTACTGTTCTGTCAGCCACGTACGTGGTCCATGGATACCAGGTTAAAGCACATTGCTCCGGTCTCCCGTGAAGGTCGTCCGTCAGGGTCTCCATTGTGTGTATGTCCTCTACCGCCGCCACCCACTGCCGCAAGGTGGGCGCAGTTGGCTGTTTCCACATCCTAGTGATGAGGGATTTGGCGGCGTTGAGGAGGGGCAACTCCAGGGATTTTTTGTATGCTTTCAGTGGGCTGCGGGTGTGGTGCAAGAGCATCGGTAGGGGTGCCAGGGGAATATCGGAACCTGTGATGTTGTTGATCTCCCTTCTAATTTGTTCCCAGTAAGGGGCAATTACTGGGCACGACCACCACATGTGGATATAAGTGCCAGAGTGTGTACCGCATCGCCAGCATACGTCTGACGCGGAGCAGTGCAAGCGGTGCAGTGAGTCTGGCGTTCTATACCAGCGTGTTAGCACTTTATAGTTCAGTTCCTGAAATTTCGAGCTAATGGAGCATTTGTGCATGAGGGTGAATATCTTGTCCCAGTCTTGTGTAGTGAGTGTCTCTCCCGCATCTCTTTCCCAGTGGTCTTTGAACCTAAGCTCAACATCTCTAGTCGTCCGGGCCATGAGTAACGTGTAAAGAGTTGAGATACCCCTGGTGATGTGTGTGCGGTGCACACATAGGGTCTCGAAGTCGGTTAAGGGTCTATGTATGTGCCCCCGTCCCGGCAGGGATGAGTAGTATGATTTTATTTGGCAGTCTCTGAACTGTTCTAGAAATGAGGGTGTTCTATTGGGGCATAGCTCTCCAAGTGTTTTGAGACCGTTGGTACTGAGCCAATGGTGTAAATATGGCCAGTCCGACGGCTGAAGTCTGGCTAGATCCCCGTGCGTCAGCGTATCTGCCAAGTCCGGGTTATGTGTGAGTGGGGTCAGGGGACAGGGTGAAGTGGTGAGTTGCAGACGGTATCGGGTTGCCATCCAAACCCTTAGGGTTGCGTCTATTAAGGGATTTTTAGTTTGTAGGTCCACGTACGTGGCCATGTGTAGCCATAATTTGGAGGGTATACGCCCCTCCGACTGTTCTAATTCCAGAGTGACCCATTGTTTTGTGGGATGTTGTCCGTGCCAGTCTATGAGTCTGTGTAGATGTGCTGCTTGGTAGTAAGTCTCTATTGAGGGCAGGCCGGTTCCCCCCCGCGGTTTTGGTAGTTCCAGTGTCGTCCTCTTGGTGCGCGTAGAGCGCGAATTCCAGACAAATTTGCGGATGGCGGTCGTCAGGGAGCTAAAGAACGCTCTGGGGACCGCGATCGGCACCGTCTGGAATAAGTAAAGCAGTCTGGGCAGTAGGTTCATTTTGACTGCATTAATGCGTCCAAACCAAGATATATATTGTGGGGCCCATTTTCTCATATCTGCCTGTATCATTTGCAGCAGTGGATGGTAGTTTTGGTGGTACAATTGGGTCATGTCTTTAGGTAGCCAGATGCCCAGGTATTTCAATTTAGTGGGACACCACTTAAAGCGGAATTGGGTATGTAGCGTCGAGGGGGGGTCCTGTGGGACAGGCAGGTGAAGGGCCTCTGATTTATCTGTGTTGAGCTTAAGGTTAGGGAGTGAGACCCGCGGTAGGGTGAGAAAAAACAACATGTTATCCGCATATGCAGCCACCCGGTATTCTCGATGACCAACAGTGAATCCCGTGATACCCCCATCCCGTCGGACCTCCCCCAGGAAGGGTTCCAGGGAGGGGGGACAGCGGGCAGCGGGCCAAACAGGAGGGGGGACAGCGGGCAGCCTTGGCGGGTTCCGTTTCGTATGGGAAAGGGGGCGGACAATGCTCCGTTCACCCGTATCTGAGCTGTCGGGCTTGTGTACAGGGAAAGAACCCAGGATCGCATATGTGGGCCGAATCCCATGTGCGTGAGCATTTCCTCCAAGTACACCCAGTCCACTTGGTCGAATGCCTTCTCAGCATCCGTCGAGAGCAGGAGTAGCTCCCGACGTTGCGACCGGGCCACTTGCAGAATGTTTAGGGCTTTGATGGTATTATCCCTTCCCTCTCTCTCGGGGATAATCCCAACCTGATCCGAGTGTACTAGGTGCGGCAGGTGTTTCACAATTCGGAGGGCTAGAGTCTTGGCGAACAGTTTGAGATCAGCATTGAGCAGGGATATGGGGCGGTAACTAGCGCAGTGCGTTGGATCTTTGCCTTCTTTGGGAATTACCGTAACTATGGCCGCTAGTGTGTCGGTGGGAAATCGCTCCCCGTTTTGTAGTGTGCTAAGACCTCGTAGGAGGTTCGGCAGGAGGATGTTGCGGAACGTCCGCAGGTATGTCAGCGGGAGGCCATCTGGGCCGGGTGCTCTGTGGGATTTGGTGACTTTTAATGCCGCTGCTAACTCTTCTATTGTGAGGGGTTGTTCTAAGTCCTCTATCATCTCGGGGGTTAGTTGTCGTACTACGTGTTGATCCAAGTACTCAGAAATTTGGTTGCGGTGTTGGGTATGTGCGGCGACCGTTGTGGGCTGGGGGATGTTATACAAGTCAGTGTAAAAGTCCACAAAGGCACGTTGGATACCATCGGGTAAACTGATTTCGGTTCCGTCCCTCATTTTAAGTTTGTGTATGTGGTTAGACCTACGTCTGTCCTGGAGTTGTCGGGCTAAAAGCCTGTCGCTTTTATTGGAGTACTCAAAGAAGTGCCGAGCCGACTTCCTAAGGGTGCGCAAGAGTCCCTTGGCTAGAATGTCCCGTCTCCGCCTCCTAAGCTCCGTCAGTTGATGGAACTCGTCTTACCTCTGATTTTGTTTGTGTGCCTGTTCTAAAGTGGTGATTTTTGCGTGTAGGTTGGACAGTTGTTGTGCGAGCTCCTTTTTGCGCTGCGAGCATATTTTGATGTAGTGGCCCCTGATGACGCATTTATGTGCCTCCCAGACGGTGGGGGGGGGGGTATCTGGTATGTTATTGGTGTCAAAGTATTGTGTCAGGACTTGCCTGGCTTGCTCCCTATCCGCCAGGTCGAGCAGTAGGTTTTCGTTCAACTTCCATTGCTGTTCTGCGGGTTTATGTAGGGGGGACTGGATTTGTACTGAAATAGGGGCGTGGTCAGAGTCCATTATAAGCCCTATGTTAGCTCAATGGAGCAGTTTCAGGGCCTCCTGTGCCATTAGGATATAGTCAATTCGGCTGTAACGCTGATGAACAGCCGAATAGAAGGTGTAATTCCTGGCATCTGGGTGTGCCACCCTCCAGCAGTCAGCCAAGCCACAGCCGGCCTGCGCCCTTCCTGTTGAGCGTATGCAGTGACCTGGTATCGAGGTTTCACCCCTGGATGTGTCCAACCTAGTGTCCAGGGGAGTGTTGAGGTCCCCCGCAACTATCAGAAGGCCGTCCCTGAATTTGTTTAGTGAGACAAGCGTTTTAGCAAGGATGACGTGTTGGCATCGGTTAGGTGTGTACAAGCAGGAAAAAGTGTAGGTGGTCTGTGCGATTGTTCCCTTAATAAAGATGTATCTACCCCCGGGGTCTGTCTTCTGCTCTAAGCAGACGAATGGGACTGTACTGGAGAGTAGGATTGCTACCCCGGCCTTCTTCCCATCTTGGTGATTGGCATAAAATCCTGTGGGGTATCGGCCGTTTCTCACGGTCGGTGCATCCGCGCCATGAAAGTGGGTTTCCTGTAAAAACGCCACTGAGGCACGCTCCGCCCACAGTGTGCGGAGTAGTTGGGACCTCTTTTCGGGGATGTTAAGGCCTCGCACATTGTTGGACCATAGGGTCAGTGGCGTCGGTTTATAGTTGGAGCCCATCGCTAGCGACGTGTAGTGTGAAGTGTGTGTGCGGGTGTGTGAGCGTTGTTAATTGGGGGGGGGGGGGTTAGGGTCCGAAGTCTGGGAAGGGGGAAAGTCTGTCCGAGAATAAGGCAACTGTGACTCGCCTTGGTTTTTGTCGCCCTCCGGTGTCAGGTCCCCTAGGGGAAAGTCACCTCAGTGGCCTCCGAGTATATGTACAAGTGAGTCCGTTACGTGGGGTATGTGGCCCCTCTGGTCTAGGTTGTCTATAAATGTCATGGCGAGCCCTTCCCTTGGCTCCCAGCTCACCAGTCGTGTCAGTTGGTAGTTCTGTCCGAGCATGCACCCGCCCCGGGGACCCCACCCACCCTGGTCGTCCCCCTCCACCGTGGCCCATGAGCAAGTTATCCGGCTGACAAGGGCCCCTGTGTTCACCTCAGTGTGTTACTATTTCTTAACATATTGTACATTGCCTAAACAAACATTTTAAAACATTTTAAAATCACATAACAGTCACATTAAACAGTTGTGGAGCGTGGGCCCACAACCTCCCCTCCCCAGAGAGCCCCCCGTATCCCCACCTCAGCGACGCCACCACACTACTGAGACACCCGCTGCAGTCCAGAAGGCGCTGAAGTCCGGGCTATCGGTCAGGCCCAACCGGCTAAATCTTGGGTAGTTAGTCTTCTCAGCGGGTCGTAAAAAACTTTTGCTTGGTGGAAGTCCCCCGGTCCCCACCCTCACTCCCCACCCACCCAAAGATAGCTAGTGTTCCCGGGCAGTGGCAGCTGGGCCAGTCTTAGCGTGGCATGTCCAGGCAAAGTCTATCCCAAGGGGGTCCCCCCAAGGATGTGAGGCTTCGGCTAGGCCACCCCCTGCTAGTGTGGGTCCGACTCCCACAAGACCAGGCCACCAGAGTCGTCTCGTGGTTTCTTCCTATAGTGGCTGGGTGGTCACCGATGTGGAGACAGGACAGCGGTCGGGGTAGCTGGGAGGGAAACTAAGGGGCCTGTAACATAGGGCTTCATTATTCTTCGTGGCTGTCCGGGACGCCCCGCTGGAACCCGCTGCCTGTGAGGCCCTAGCCCGGCCTGTCGCTAGCAGTACGTGGATGCTGTGGTTGTTGCTCCAGGACCCAGTTGGGGACTGCCACCACGGGTAGGCCAGTGGCTCATATGAAGCGCGGTACGTCCGCGGGCCAGCGGATAATGTGCCAGGTAGAGCCTACCTTCGCCTGCAGGCTGAAGGGGAAGCCCCATTTGTAAGGGATCCTCCGTTCCCTGAGGATGCCGGTGAGCGGGCGTAGCGCCCTCCTGGCTTCCAGCGTGAGCGCGGAGAGGTCTTGATAGAGCGAAATCTGTCCGTCTCTGAAGGCGATGTGCTGCTGATTTCGCGCCGCTCTCATGATGTCGTCTTTTAAGGCATAAGAGAGCAGGCAGCAGATTACATCTCTTGGTGGCCCCTCGGAGGACATAGGTCGCAGCGCCCTGTGGGCTCACTCGATGCCGTACTCTTCTGGGGCTCAGTCTCCCAGAATATGGGTGAACAGGTCTGTCAGGAGTGCGGGCAGCATTTCATCGGCATTTTCGGGTAGGCCCCTTATGCGGATATTATTTCTCCGTCCGCGGTTGTCAAGCTCTTCAAGCTGTCTCCTCAGGTCCAGAAGGACATTGCCCTGTCTGGAGGTGGCCATGTCAGTAGCTTGTTGGTGCTGTACAGTCTGGGCTCTGTCTGCTTCCAGGGCCTCAACCCTGTGTTCAAGGGCTGTTAGGTCTCTCCTCACCTCCATAACTTCCTCTCTGATTGCAGTCCTGATTTCAGCCAGCCTTGTCTGCCCGGGACAGCATATTGGCAGTGATCTGGGCCACATCTGAGGCAATTTGAATGAGAGATTCTCGCCTGGGCGAGCCCTGCGTCTTGCTGTCCCAGCTGCGGGCTCCTGGGGAGGTCGGCGCCATTTTGGCCGCGGCCGGCGCGGACCGCATGTCTTGCGGCGTGCACACATAGCCGTCCATGGGGCCCGAGGTGTGACCCGGGGAGGCGGCTTGAGAGGGACCTGGTGTGTGGGGTCTCCGGGATTTACCCATCCTGGCTCGGTTAGCGCTCGTTGATGGGTGCTTGTGTGAGCTGGGGCCGCGGAGCAGGCTCGAGATGCGACCTACTCCATTCCCGTTCAGGCCACGCCCCTCTGCTATTCTATTTTTAATCACGTTTGTATTGCTGTTATTTTATCATTGTTTTATTTTGAAGTAAAAACTTATCATCTTCCTCATCCGACATTGATATTGATTTATTTATACTCATCTGGGAAGGAGGAGAAGTTTTATGGAAAATGTGTTTTTTCTGCCGGGAGATAATTGAGTTATTACAGTATCTTACTCAATTATCTCCCAGGCAGAGATTAGGGGTTGTGTGATGTATAGGGGAGTGTCATACTTTGTAACCTTGTTATTATTGGTTGTTAACTTTGTGTTGGAGTCCCCCACAAGGTCCATGTGGGAGTGTCCCTTGCATGGGGACTTGCATAAAAGCCAGTCTGGCACCATTAAACTTCATTCCTGTTGTACCCTTCCTCTAGTCTAGGCTGATGTTTGGGTAAGTGTCTACTTGCTGGGGAGAAACTACTTGGATGCTGCATTCATCTGGGAATGGTTCGAATATACACTTGAACTGTGAGTGATAATCACTCAGGCTTCAGCAGTTTGGGAGGAAATAGGTGAACGGGTATCTACAATACCAGCATTCGTAACAACTGGTGGCAAGCGGTGGGACCGAATGGGATTTCCAAGGAAAACTAGTGAATGGCCCAGCAGTATGAGAAGTTAAAGAGGACCACACTAAAGGATTTGCTGGTAGCCCAGGGTCAGTTGGCGAGCAACAAAAAGAGAACTACCCTTATCGCAGAACTGATCGAGGGCGATCAAGCCAACGGTGCGGCATATGTAAGCCGGGAAGAAGCAGAGTTTCAGCAAAAAGTTATGTGGAGACTGAGCTTGTTTTGTAAAAATCCCACACCGGAAATGGTGGCGCAAATCTTGGCACAGGTAAGCTAGGAGAGACCAACACCACCACCAGCTCGCATTGCGGCACACTATCACCAAGAGGCACGCGAGACGCAAGGACACAATGAGGAACAATGGATGGTGTTCCACAACTTAACCCAGTGCAAGCAGCAGGTGACAATCGGGGGCACCACCGACAATGGGATACCGTAGATGCCTGAGCATTAAGTGACACCGGCGCCTCTCTCACCCCAGAGCTCGCACCAACAGGACTGTGGCGATCAGAGTAGCAGGAGGTGCCATTCATAAATTACCCACTGCTCGGGTACACCTCAACTGGGGCACTGGCACCAAACAATTGGAAGTGAGCATCATGCAGGGACTACCAACTGAATTGTTGGGGAATGATCTGGGTTGTCTGACCTTGCAGCTTGCGCAACCTAATCCAGAGGAGACTTACCCAGTAAAAACTTGTTCACAAGCCTGCTGGGGGGAGCCAGTGCACTCCCAGGAACCGCAAGCCCCAATAATCCCAACCCCAGGGTTTTGAGCAGGATCAGAAGATAGATCCCACGTTAGAAAGGTACAGAAAGGAGGTAGCATCCCCTGAAGGAAATATTTCCAAAGAGAGGTTTACATGGGAGAATGGGCTGCTATACAGGGTGACAGGGGGTGTTGGGTGTGGGACTGCGCAGATTCCCAAAAAGCAGTTAGTGGTACCTTGCAAATATAGGGCAGAACTACTTAAACTTAGCCACAACATACCCTTAGCAGGACATCTAGGTGTGAGGAAGACCAAGGAGCGGCTCACCCAGGCCTGACTAAAGACTTAAAGGAGAATTGCAGAACATGTGATACCAGCCAAAGGATAGGAAAGAGGGGTAACCATGCTAAAGCAAATTACGCTCGCTGCCTATAATAGAGGAACGTTTCACAGAGTAGCGGTGGATCTGATAGGCCCCCTTAGCACACCCAGTAGCTCAGGAAAGAGTTACATCCTCACGGTGGTGGACAATGCCACTAGGTATCCGGAGGCTGTAGCCCTTTCCAATATCGAGGCAGAAACCGTTGCCAAGGCCCTAGAAAACAATTTCTCTAGGGTAGGTTTTCCCCGGGAGATCTTGTCTGACCAGGGGATCCAGTTCACCGCAGCTGTGACCCAACAGTTATGGCAGAGCTACGGGGTCAAGACCCTGTTCAGCTCTCCCTACCATCCCCAGACCAACGGCCTCTGTGAACGGTTTAACGGCACTCTGAAACTGATACTTAAGGTGTTCACAGTCCTATGGACACCGGGAAATATTTTTTTCCCCATCTCCTACTGAGAAGTGCCTCAGCCGTCCACCGGGTTCTCCCCCTTCAAACTCCTTTATGGGAGAAAAGTCCGGGGACCCCTGGACCTCATTCGAGAGCACTGGGAGGGCAATACAGGAGAAGGAGGGATACATGTCGTGCCATACGTACTAGAGTTTAGGGGCCGGTTGCAGGCCCTGACTGACTCAGTTCTAGAAAACCTGCAAGCGATCCAATGACTACAGAAATGGTGGTACGATAGGGGGGCCCGAGATAGAATTCTGGAGATTGGCCAGAAAGCACTAGCCATCAAACCGTCTAAAAAGAACAAGCTTCAGGTAGCTAGGCAATGGCCCTTTAGGGTGGTAGAACGGATAAGCGACACCACCTACATCGTAGGAAAATGTTCAGATGAAAGGATCAGGAGAGTCTTTCACGTGAACATGCTAAAACCCTATTTTGAATGGGCAGAGGACGTGGCCACAATATGCGCCCCGTCAACAGAGGATAGTAAGGGATTCCCACTACCGGACCTGCTGGCTACTAACCCATGTACGATAGAGCAGGTCGGGTTAGGGGAAAAACTAGGCCCCGTACAGCAGGCTGAGGCTACCCAACTGTTTCAGGAATAACGGGAATTATTTTCTACGGTACCAGGGTACACCTCCGCTGCAGTCCATTGAGTAGAGACTCGGGGAGAGACCCCATTGCGGCAACAACCCTACTGTATTCCTGAAGCAGTTCGATCTGGTATGTGGAAAGAGATCCAGGACTTGTTAGAATTAGGAGTCACTGAGGCCTCTAAGAATCCCTGGGCTTCACTGGTAGTGCTGGTACTGAAGCAAGACAGCATGACTCGCTTCTGTATTGACTACAGTAAACTGAACAACCAGACTGTCACAGATGCCTTCCCCATGCCTTGGATCGACGAATTGCTCAATCGAATGGCTGGAGGTAATTTCTTGACTATCCTAGACTTGTGCAAAGGGTACTAGCAAATCCCTCTGGACCTGGCAGCTATCCCCAAGTCGGCCTTCATCACTCCCTTCGGGCTATACCAGTTTTGGGTTATGCTGTTTGGGATGAAGAATGCCCCGGATACGTTCCAATGGATGGCTGACCGACTCCTAGACAGACTACAGGACTTTGCATGTGCCTACTTAGACGATATTGCCATCTACAGTTGCACATGGGAGGACCACCTTAAGCACTTGGCTACGGTATTCCAGAAAATTCAGGTGGCTGGGCTCACCCTAAAGCCCGAGAAGTGTCATGTAGGCATGGCTGAGGTTCAGTCTCTCAGCCATACAATAGAATCGGGGAAACAGAGTCCTGAGCCAGCCAAAGTGGAAGCCATTACATACTGGCCCAACAATGGGCCTCAGGATCTCGTCATGGTATCATTCAAAATGCCTTCAATAAAATGCACCTGTGTTCGTTGTCCATAACATACACCTGCCCATACCATAACCCCACTGCCACCATGGGCCATTCGATCCACAATGTTGACATCAGCAAACCGCTCACCCACACGACGCCATACACGCTGTTTGCCATCTGCCCTGTACAGTGAAAACTAGGATTCATCCATGAAGAGAACACCTCTCCAAAGTGCCAGACGCCATCGAATGTGAGCATTTGCCCACTCAAGTTGGTTACGATGATGAACTGCAGTGAGATTGAGACTCAGATGAGGGTGATGAGCATGCAGATGAGGTTCCCTGAGACAGTTTTTGACAGGTTGTGCAGAAATTCTATGGTTATGCAAACCGATTGTTGCAGTCGCTCTCCGGGTGGCTGATTTCAGACAATCTTGGAGGTGAAGATGCTGGATGTGGAGGTCCTGGGCCGGTGTGGTTACACGTGGTTTGCGGTTGTGAGGCCGGTTGGATGTACTGCCAAATTCTCTGAAACGCCTTTGGAGACGGCTTATGGTAGAGGAATGAACATTCAATTCGCAGGCAACCGCTCTGGTGGACATTCCTGCAGTTAGCATGCCAATTGCATGCTCCCTCAAAACTTGCAAAATCTGTGGCATTGTGCTGTGTGAAGAAACTGCACATTTTAGAGTGGCCTTTTATTGGGACCAGCCTAAGGCACACCTTTGCAAAAATCATGATGTTTAATCAGATCTTGATATGCCACACCTGTGAGGTGGATTGATTTTCTTGGCAAAGGAGAAGTGCCCACCAACACAGATTTAGACAGATTTGTGAACAATGTTTGAGAGAAAGAGGCCTTTTGTGTACGTAGAAAAAGTCTTAGATCTTTGAGTTCAGCTCATGAAAATGGGGGCAAAAACAAAAGCGCTGTGTTTTAAATTTTGGTCAGTGTATTTATAGTACTGTGACAAACTGAACCTCGTCACGGGTTCTTGGAGGGCCTGCTGGCCAGCCTCTTGCCTCAGGACTATGGGGCCTGCAATATACCTTGCTTAATGCACTTTAAAAGGCTCTGTTCATGTGAGTTATGTACTTCAGACAGAGAGACCGACCGTTAGCCCTGATTCCCTGGAACTGTTTTGGTCACAGGACCATGTGCACAGTTTGTCAAAAATAAGACTTCCAGGAAATTCCTGAACCCTGAACTGATGTGGGTGATTTTTGGATATGTTGGTCATCCAGATCAGGGTTATCAGGGGATGTAACATTTATGTGGTTTTGTGTAATTTTAGGGTACCTTTGGGGGTGTTTAAAAAAAATATGTTTTTTCTGTGCTTGGAGAGAATTGGATTAGAATTAGTACAGTTACTGATCCAGTTATCTTCCAGGCAGAGGGGAGGGATTGTATGCTATGTGTGGGAGTGTCATGCATTGGAATACTGTTCTTATTGGACTGTGAATATTATAACTCAGTTCCCCACAAGGTTCATGTGGGCGTACCCCTTGCATGGGGATTGTCATATAAGGCCAAGTGTGGCTCCCATTAAACTGAGATTAGTTTACCCCTTCATGAAGTCTTGGCTCATGTTTGTAGGATTGGAGAACTACATTCACTCTGCGGATTGCTATATCACAATACTCCCCTGAGTATAATCATTAGCTCTTATAAGAGCTGTTCCTGCTATGCTCTCTGGACTAGGAGAAGTCTACCCACAGGAAGCTGGATCCTGGTCTTGGGTCCAGGGTGGGTAGAGGACAGTGAGACACCAAGCTGCGGTGGTTTGTGGGTTTTATGGTGGTTATGGTGTTCCAGTACAGTGCTTATGGTGCTCGCAGGTACTAGGAAGCAGCGATTGACAGAGGTACACGGTTGAAGTGCCAGACGGTCCGTCACATTGGTGGCAGCGGTCATTGCCCAGGGATGTAATAATCCAAGCTGCATCACCTCACAGCTAAGGAAAAAATTATGCGGGCCTCCCCTAACCTGGCGGGCAAATACACAGCAGTGAAACTCTTCACAGACCTGTCGGTCTCAATGCTTCTGAAAGGGAAACATCTCACACCAATCATGCAAGCACTGCGCATGGAAAACCTGAAATACAAATGGGGTTTCCCAGCATGTATCATAATAAGCCACAATGGAGCGACGAGACACATTGCCACACTGAAAGAAGGAGAAATGCTGCTCAGGGAGTGGAAGATATGAGTAGAGATGCCAAGAAATCAAGCATCAAAAAGAAAAACCCATCAACAATCACCACTGATTGGCACACGGCAGCAGCGGTGAAGTGACTGAGCAACAAAATATCACGGGAAGAAAATCCTTCAACTGAGTCCGACAGATAAGATATAACAACTGATAAATGTGCTCTTGTTTATTGTTTGATTTACAATTGTTTAATTTACAACAGTTTTATTTTTGTTAAAACTAACACCTGCTTTGGGGGGCAACTTATTTGATAAATTGGAAGCCTTAAGACCATGCCATCTCTTCCCCCGTAGTGTGTTACTGCACTGTTTACATTGAAGCCCACTAGGGCCCAGCATATCCGCTCCCTGTCAAGAGGCGTTGTATCCCTCACTGGTGTTTTCACCCTCCGCACCTTTTAAATTACCTTTGTATATAGTTATTAATTCCCTTTTATGTTTCTTATCCTCTTCTTACCTCGTCTTGCTATGTCAACCTATAGGCCTGACCAACCTCAAGATCACATGTACCACACTGCACAGGTCAAAGTCCCTCGAACAATCCAAAATATGGCGTTCCCTGAATTCGCCCGACTCACAGCAGGTATTGAGGTTCTCTTGGTGGGAAATGTTGTGCATGTAAAACACAATATTTTAAGGGACAAAGTGCTGTACAAAATATTCAGGGTGTTGTGGTGGGCTAGATGGCAGACAGGCAGCTCCACCAATTCCCGACACCCTAAACAAATCAGATATTTATATAAGATTGAGTGCGATACTGCTCACATTTGGAAGCAATGTCATAACTCTATTATTAAGAGAGTAGATAGGGTAATCTGCCACTCTGATCGACTCAACCGGACAGTTTGCTGTCTCCCGGGTGCTCGGGTCCGGCATGTTGCCGACAGAGTGGAGGGATTATTGGGAGGGGCTAGGGATGACCAATCTGTCATGGTCCATATTGGTACCAATGACAAAGTCAGAGGAAAATGGAAGGTCCTAAAGAGTGAGTTCAGGGATCTAGGAAGTAAGCTATAGAAAAGGACCTCCAAGGTAATATTTTCAGAAATATTACCTGTGCCACGCGCTACAGCAGAAAGGCAGCGGGAGATTAGAGAGGTCAATGCGTGGCTGAAGTCTTGGTTCAGAAAAGAGGGTTTGGGGTTTTTAGAGCACTGGGCCGATTTTGCGCTTGGTTACAACCTGTATAGTCGTGATGGATTGCACCTAAATGGAAGACGGTCTGCTGTGCTGGGGGATAGGATGGCTAGAAGGTTGGAGGAGATTTTAAACTAGTAGTGGGGGGGAGGGTCAAAGCAATCTAAAAAATGGAGATAGGATAGAAATGAGATGGGCTTTAGCTCAGAATAGAGGGAGTGTAGATGGGGGAGGGGAAAGCTCAGAACAGAGAAGGTATGTAATGTTTATAATTCACAAAAAGTACAAATGACTCATGGTAATATTAAATGTATGCTTACTAATGCAAGGAGCCTATATAACAAAATGGGGGAACTAGAGGCAATAGCATACACTAAACAATATGGTATAATAGGCATAAAGGAAACATGGTGGGATGAGACACATGACTGGGCAGTTAACTTAAATGGGTACATGTTATTTAGGAAGGATAGGATAAACAAGAAGGGTGGTGGGGTATGTTTGTATGTCAGTTATGAGTTAAAGTCAAATCTTAGGCATGTGGAGTGTGACGAGGTAAATGTGGAAACTTTATGGGTAGATATCTGCTTGGGGCAAACAAAGGGAAATAAATTATTGGTTGGGATATGTTATAAACCACCAAATGTAAATATATTGAGGAAGAACTGCTGTTAGAGCAAATTGGGAAAGCTGAAAATCGGGGTAACACGTTAATTATTGGAGATTTTAATTACTCGGACATAAATTGGTATAGAGGGACTGGTACTTCAGCAAGGGGAATCTGTTTTTTGAATGTGTTAAATGACACCTTTATGTCACAACTGGTACAAGCACCAACTAGAAAGGATGCTTGTCTGGATCTCGATATAACAAACAATGTTGATCTTTTAACCAACATTCAAGTAGGATAGAGTACAACGAGCTGTCATTAATGGTAAATTTTCAAGTTGGACAAAAGTGGTAAGTGGTGTCCCTCAGGGTTCTGTTTTTGGACCACTTTTATTTAACATATTTATAAATGATCTTGAAATAGGCATTGAAAGCCATGTATCAGTGTTTGCAGATGACACAAAACTTTGTAAAGTACTAAAATGTGAGCAGGATATTGCCTTGCTGCAGAGGGATTTGGATAGATTGGGGGACTGGACACTAAAATGGCAGATGAAATTTAACGTAGAGAAATGCAAAGTTATGCACTTCGGGGTTAAGAATGCACAAGCAATTTACACCCTAAATGGTAGTAAACTAAGGATAACCACACACGAGAAGGATTTGGGAATTGTTATAGACAACAAATTAGGCAGCAATATGCAATGTCTATATGCCGTTGCTAAGGCCAGTAAGGTTTTGTCATGTATAAATAGGGGCATATATTCTCGAAATGAAAATATAATTTTGCCTCTATAAATCACTGGTAAGACCACACCTTGAATATGCTGTGCAATTTTGGGCCCCTGTTCTAAAGAAAGATATCATGGCACTAGAAAAAGTGCAGAGACAAGCTACAAATTTGATAAAAGGAATGGAGCAGTTTAGTTATGAAGAAAGGTTAAAAAATGTAAATCTCTTTAGTTTGGAAAAACGGCGCCTGAGAGGGGATATGATAACATTATACAAATATATTTGGGGCCAGTACAAACCATTATCTGGAAATCTATTCATAAACAGGGCTATACATAGGACACGAGGTCACACATTTAGGCTGGAAGAGAGGAGATTTCATCTAAGGCAAAGAAAAAGTTTTTTTTACAGTAAGAGCAATACGGATATAGAATTCTTTGCCTGAAGAGGTGGTTTTGTCAGAGTCTATACATATGTCTAAACTGCAATTGGATAAATACTTGCAAAAACATAACATACAGGGATATCATTTCTAATTAGTGGGGTAATAGCTGCTTTATCCAAGGAGACATCGGACTGCTATTTTGGGGTTAAGAAGGAATTTTTTCCTAGTTTGTTACAAAATTGGAAGCGCTTCAGACTGGGCTTTTTGCCTTCTTTTGGATCAACAGCAAAAACATATGTGAGGAAGGCTGAACTTGATGGACGCAAGTCTCTTTTCAGCTATGTAACTATGTAACTATGTAACTATGTAACTATGTAACACCATAACAGAAATGGGAAACCATCACAAAATGAAAAACAAAAAAATTAAAAATCCCAAAAATACTAAAAAAGAACATTAAACAGAAACAGTTTGGGGTCTCCTTGGACCCTTTACCCCACCAACTGCCCAATTAAAGGGCGCAAATGACACCTTTTTTTCCCTTTCTAAAATGGCACTAAACATTGTATCCATCAATGTAAAGGGTTTAAATTCCCCCCATAAACGCTGATTAGCTCTCGCAGAAGCAAAAAAACTCAATGCCCACAGGCTCTTCTGTCAAGAAACGCATTTCAAATGGAGCAAAAGACTGAAATTCAATTTGAAATCCTATCCACATGACTTCCACTCCTGCTTTAAAACCAAAAAGAGGGCGGTGTTGGTTCTGGTAAGTGGAACTGTCTTTTTCTCGCTGGTTGAGAAAATAGGGGACAAGGAAGGTAGATATCTGTTATGGCAATGTTATATAAACCATGAACCTTACACTTTCATTAACATATATGGCCCCCATGATAACCAACAAGCTTTCCTAGACAAAATCCTAGCGTTAACAACGCTACACAAGTTCGGAGAAGTAATAATAGGAGGTGACACAAACGTCATCCTAGACCACACTCTTGATAACTCAGCAACTAATACAATCTTACAAACTACCAGTAGAAAGCAAAACGCCTCTTCCACTAAACTGAGGCACAAACTCCTCAAACACAACTTCCTTGATGCATGGTGGGTTTTTCACCTGACTGAAAAAAAATTCTCATTTCATTTTTTGGTACACAACACCTACACCAGGATCGACAAGTTCCTTCTTGCACCCCCTCTTATGACAAAAGTAATTAACACTTCGATTTGTATGATTACGTGGTCGGACCATGCCCGATAACTTTATCCCTAAGAGAAAAATTTCCCACCCAAGATTCACGGGAAGGGAGACTTAATGACACACTCCTACACAATAATGCCACCGTTGACTCAATATGAAAAGATATCATGGAATGTTTCCAATTCAACACGGTAATAGATACAAATATAACAAACTTGAGGCAAGTCCACAAAGCGGTTGATCCGAGGCAGCTTCATAAAAGCGGCTAGCTTTGCTTAAAACAGAGAACTAAACTGCACACAGAGAAAATTCTAGCACTCGCAGATCTGACTCACAAAAATAAATTAGATCCCTCGCCAGAAACCCAAACCAAATTGAGGGACCTACAAACCAAATTGAAGGAAATGGAATTGACCAAAACCACTTACATGCTTAGGAAATGCAAACACAAATTATTTGCACATGGCAATAAAGGAGGCGCACTCCTAGCTTCCCAATTGAAAGCATGCATGACCCAGTCTAAAATTGCACACATTGACTCTCCCACAAAGGGCAAATTTCTCAACCCACAGGACATAGTCAATTTATTTGTCACATACTACAGCAACCTATACAACTTGAAGGATGACCCACTCACTCCACCCCTATCCACAGAGTACACACATGACTTCTTAAACTCGGTTTATCTGCCACAATTGCAACCAGATGAGCTGAATCTCATTTTCACTCCTTTCACTGAAATGGAAATAGTAGAGGCCATAAAAAACCTCCTAGCCAACAAAGTCCCTGGCCCAGACGGTTACTCTAATATTTACTATTGCAAATTTCCAGACCTTCTCACCCCACATATGACAATGCTTTTTTTTTTATTATTCTTAAACATTTTATTGTGTATAAAAACAGTTTACAAGAAATTTGCATTTGCAGTCTTGAGTTCAATAGGCGAAGTAATACAGTACAAACATTGTAGAGTACATCGTTGATATCACGTAATGCCTACGAGATTAGACAGTATGTAACGTAGATTGTGAGGTAGAAGGTGAAGGGTAAACGATAAAGGGTAAAAGCTAAAGGGATGGTACATATGCACATGACTGTAGAGTCGGGAATGTATTGTCTGTGGATAAAAGGTACGTAATGCGTGTAGAGTGAGGAGATGTCTTGCTATTGTGATTTATTAAGGAATTCACACCACCACTTCCAAGTGGACATGTATTTCTGGTAGTTGTTGGATAGCGTGTAACACATTTCCTCCATCTCCCTTGTGTTCTCAACCTTTTGTATCCATTCCCTCACTGATGGGGGATTTGGTCGTTTCCACGCCAGTGGGATCATTTGATTGGCTGCCATTATTAGGTGGAGGAGAAGAGGGGTCTTTTGTTTCGTGATATGTCTTGGAGGGATAAGGAATAGAAAGGTCTCGGGTGAGAGTGAGATTGGTTCCCCCAAGATATTTCGGATGAAGCCAGTAATGCGCACCCAGAATTTGTGTATCTCAAGACATAACCACCAAATGTGTGCGGCAGTACTGTTTGATTGGTGGCAACGCCAACATTTGTTAGAAGTTTGTGGGAATATAGAGTGTAGTTTGGCTGGGGTGAAGTACCATCTGACTATACATTTGTAGTTACTTTCTTGGGTCACTGTATTCCTAGAAGATTTGTGTATTGTTCTAAATACCTTGCGCCAAGTGTCTGGGGGTACCCTAATATCTAATTCTCTTTCCCATGCTGCCGTGAATGCAGGAAGGTGATTGAGCATTGTGGAAACCAATGTTTTGTACATTATGGACAATACTTTCTTTTTAATGTCCTGGGTCTTGCAGTGGCTTTTGAATTTAGTGAGTTCCCGGTTTCCCCTCCATGTTAATGAGCTTGTGTGTACAAAGTGGGTGAGTTGGTTATGTCGTAAGGTTAGCAGTGCTGTCACTTGATCTTTTGGGAGTGCTGTGTGTAATGGTCGGATGCCTGACTCTTCTCGGATGTCTCCGAGAGTTATGTAGTGAGAGCTGTGGTAGTGTTTGTATGCTTTCCCGTCTAACCCTGGAGGGAAAAGCAGATTATGTGTGATTGGGTACAGAGGTGAAGGGTACGGTGATATCTCTGTATTGTTTCGTATGTGCGCCCATAGTCGCAATGTGGGAGTTATGGTTGGGTGACCTTGGTGTGACAGGAATGCTATACTTGTTTTATGCCATGGAATGGTATGTATCGGAGGACGGAAGCATGCGTCCTCCAGTTTTACCCATTGTTTGTTGGATTGTGGTGTGGACCTGTCATCTACCCTAGATAGGTGAATGACTTTGTGGTAGAGTTCCAGGTCCGGTAGGCCTAGTCCCCCTTTGTCCTTTGGCCTCTTGAGCAGAGAGTACGGTAAGCGTTGTTTTTTGTGTGCCCAGATAAAGGTTGTGAACGTTTTACGAATCGTGTTGAATAGATGTTTAGGTAGTGATATTGGTAAAACCTGCAGCAGATATAGGATACGTGGTAGTACAGTCATTTTCAGTATGTTCAATCTGCTGAACCAGCCAAAGTGTGGCTTGTTCCATGTGTTAAGATTTCGTGTTATTGCTTGAAGCAGCTTGGGAAAATTGCTATTGTATAATAAAGAAGTGTCTTTCGTGATGTGCACCCCCAGATATTTGATGGATTCCGTCGCCCAAGCAAATGGGTAGTCTCTTTTCAGTTGTGTCACTGAGTCTGGGGGGAGTGTGATCGGGAGAATTTTGCACTTATTGAGGTTTGCTTGAAAGTTAGAGATATTGCTGTATGTCGCCATTTCATCCATTAGGTGGGGTAATGAGGTGGCGGGTTGTGTTATGGTAAATAGAATATCATCCACAAATGCGTCTATTTTGTGCTCGGTCGTCCCCACCTTAATCCCCTTTATCAATGGATTATCTCTTATACCTTGTAGGAAGGGTTCTAGGACTAAGATGAAGAGTAAGGGGGAGAGGGGGCAGCCCTGTATCGTGCCGTTGGATATGGGAACTGGGTCAGTCAGTTGTCCATTGATACGTATTTGTGCTGTTGGTTTGGAGTATAAGGCTGTCAACCACCTCAACCAGTTGGGGCCAAAGCCCATGTGTTTGAGTGTGAGACTCATCAAAGTCCAGTCTACCCTGTCAAACGCTTTCTCAGCATCTATTGACAGGAGTATACTGGTCCGATCCGAGTATTTCACAAGGTGAATGAGGTTTAGGATTTTAGTCGTATTGTGTTTAGCCTCCCTGTTCGGCACAAATCCTGATTGGTCTGAGTGTACTAGGTCTGATAAGATGGGGCAAAGACGGTTTGCCAATATTTTGGTGAATAATTTTAAATCTATATTTATTAGTGATATGGGTATGTAGCTGCCACACTGCAGGGGATCTTTCCCTGGTTTGGGCAGTAGTGTGATTGTGGCATTCAGAGTCTGGGGCGGGAGGTCTGCGTGGTTAAGTAAGGAGTTGTATGCATTGAGAAAGTGTGGCGCTAGTGGAGTTGCGAACAGTTTGTAGTATTTCGCCATCAGGCCATCTGTCCCATGGCTTTTCCCTAGGGTTTGTTGTGTAATCGCTTCTTGGTGTTCCTGCAGGGTGATTGGATGGTCTAGATATTGTCGTACATTGGCAGGAATGGTGTTTGATATTCTATGTGCTAGGAAGTCACGTATTTCCGAGAGAGGTGGTGGTTCTGCCCTAAGGTTGTATAGCGAGGAGTAAAATTCCCGAAAAGCTTTGAAAATATCTGAGATGAGGTGTGATTTTTTACCTGTTGTGTCTTGGATGGAGGCTATAAAGGTAGCCTCTCTTTGCTTTTTCAGGGCATGTGCTAAAAGATGGCCGCATTTGCCACCTTGCTCATAGTAAAGGCTCTTAGTGAGGGTTAGTTTGTGCTTAGTTAGCATGTTTAGGTGAATATTGAGTTCGGTCCGCTTTTCCACCAAAGCTTTGTAGGTTTCTAAGTTTAGGTTGGTTTCTAGGTCCCTGATTTCTCTGTGCAATTGTGTTATTTGTTTGTTTCTCTTACGTTTGAGTGTTGATGCTAGCTGTATAAAGGAACCCCTAATTATGCATTTGTGTGCTTCCCACAATGTAGGGCAAGGCATGTCGGGTAATGCTTGTTCCGCAGCATTGGGGCTGAATCTGAGCGGAAATGGGTCTCTTGAATGAACACCACCTCAGCCTTTTGAGTATGGTAATCATCCAGGGCCATGCGACGTTTCTCAGGGGTGTTCAGTCCCCTAGCATTATGGGAGATAATGGTAATGGATGCCATTTGGGTGTCTCTTAATCTTGAAGGTCATGAGTCTTAACCTAACCACCTATCAACTGTAGGTGGAGGAGTATGTGCTTAGGGCTACAGTATGTATTTCTTAATGCAATGTACCAAAGAAAACAATCAAGACAAACTTTAAACAGTAACTATATACAAGTAATCGGTTCTAGATGACTGTGTTGGTCTTATTGGATATGGTAATCGGGAGGTATGATATGGACTGGTGTCGGCCTCTGCAGTGAGCCAGATACTGCCGAGGGCTTTAACGTGTGATTGACACCGCCAGTGTCTTGGGGTCGTGTGGTGTGCAGTGACAATTGTTGCATAAAGCGCTGGGAATGGCGCGGGTTAGCTGTTGGAGTTAGACTTAATTGCGTGTCCGAGGGTGTGTAGGCACTATGTCATATGTTGGTAATGGTTACGGAAGCAGTCTAAAGAAAAATAAATTATAGCGGGATGGGTTGGAGTATTTGTGGCTTAATATCGGAGACAATTCATGAGATACCTTCTTCCCCCCCCCCCCCCGTGCCCCTTTTCACAATTGTAGGACCATTGCTAAATTTGTATTCGTCAGCCTCCCCCTCCTGTCTTGCAATTATGTGTGATAGATCACAGGTAACAGGTAACATGACAAAAAGAGATAATTTAAATAGTCATATCATATATAAACAAATTAAAGAAAGTCTTGAGTACAGCAGTATACGACCTGTTTCCTGTGCCTTAGTTACTGATGTTAGACAGGTACTGAAATGTGTCCATGGTAGTCCATATTATGGAGTGGCACAGTTCAGTGGGCAGCCGCTGTTCAGCTTAGTGGAGCGCAGACCAATGAGGAGATATTGCCGTCTTGATCTTGCAGGTCCCGCCGGTTATATTGGCAAAGTCCGTGAGGTCGCAGTTTTAATCTTCTCGAAAGGGCGAGGTTGTTGGTGCAATTGGGCTCTGTGTAGTAGTCTGGGAAGGGAGAGTGAGAGTGTGTTACTCGCCGTAAGGTGAGTCGTTGTTGGGATTGAAGGTATGTTGGTGGCGGTAAATTAATCTTTGGAGGTATCCGTCGTCGGTCTATTGTCCCGGGTTATCCGTTCCGCTTGTTCAGTTCTCGGTTTCTTTGGTGGAGGGCGACCCCTCGATCCCTGGCTACGTGTGTTAGGGTTGTATGTAGGGTCTCCTGCATACCAGTTCATGATCCTGAGTACCGTCAGCCCCAAGCTCCTTGAAAAGGGTTCCACATCGTGGTGTGCAGCAGTTGTGTAGTTGACCCCTTGTGTGAGGCTATAAGGGCGAACGGGAAGCCCCATCGATATCTAATACCACGGGCCCTCAGTTGGTCCATGATTGGTGTGAGTATTCTCCTAGCTTGTTATGTAAGCCAGGAGAGGTCTTGAAAGATTTGAACTTCATGTCCGTGAAATAATAGTGGCAGGTTTGTGTCCCTTAGTTTCTTGAGGATCTTATCTTTAATTGTAAAATAATGTATTCGACATATGATGTCTCTTGGGGCGTCCCCCATGGCATTTTGGGGGCGTAGTAAGCGATATGCTCTGTCGAGGAGTATCGGAGTGCTCCCCGGTTTTTCCAGCAGTAAATTAAATAATTCCTGCAGGGTCCCTTGGATGTCTTCATTTTCGGTCTCAGGGAGTCCTTTAATCTGGAGATTATTCCTCCATCCCCTGTTATCTATGTCGTCTAGAGTTCTCATAAGGTGAGTACTATGGGTTTCCTGTATTGTGATTCTGGATGTAAGGTCGTTTAATTGGGTTTGTATAGTACTTCTGTCATCTTCTAGTTCCTGTACTCGGTGGCCTACTTGTCTAATCTCAGACCCCAGGCCGTCCATTTTGCATCTGAATGAGGTCTCTAAGTTAGCCAGCATGTTTGTGAGATCGGCTTTTGAGGGTAGGTTTCTAAGGATTTCTTTGATATCAGGGTCTGCTGTTGCAGATATAGCCGAGGCATCCGAGACCGCTGGGCTCGGGGGATTAGAATCTAGTTCTCCCACCGCCGGCGCCACAGTTGGAGTCTCCTTGCTCTGACATGCGGTCGGTATAATCTTCGAAAAGTTTTGAGACCGTACCTGATCTCCCTGCCGGGGTCTTCCCGGTGCTTGCAGTTTGGGGTTACCCATCTTCGGAGATTGCTGCTTCTAGGTCGCTTATTGTGACCCGGAGCTGAGTTAGAACGCGTCCATGCTCGATGGTGATCGGCCACGCCCCTGACAATGCTTTTAATGAATGTTATAACAAAGGTGCCAGTCCGAGTGATGTTATTAGCACATATCTTTAATTTCCACCCCATCTCCCATTTGAATTCAGATGTAAGGCTCTACGCCAAGATCTTAGCAAATCGGTTGGCTGGAATAATCCTATGAATAATTCATGCTGACCAATCCGACTTTGTAAAGGGAAGACAGGGCTCAGATAACACATGCAAAGTCCTAAATATTCTTTCTCATATGCAATCATCCAAAGACGAGGGGCTTCTGTTAGCGCTGGACACAGAGAAAGTCTTTGACTGACTAAATTGGAAATATATGGAAAGTGTTCTCAACAAATTCACTTTCCCACCTGCCTTCATAGCAGGCATCCTAGCCTTATACAATCTGCTAAAAGCTCGGGTCCCCAATGCCGGATTCCTATCCAAACACTTTCATATCACTAATGGATCACGATAGGGATTTCCCCTCTTTCACTTACTGTTCATTATTAGCTTAGAGTCACTGGCGCACAAGATCAGACATCAAACTGATATACAAGGGGTACAACTAGGGAAAGCCTATCGATGTTTGCTGATGACATACTGTTGACCTTAAGTAACCCAATTGCCTCTATCCCAGCCCTCCTTCAGCTTTTAAACAAGTATGGTAATTTTCCTATTATAACTCAATCAATCAAAAACGCAAGCCTTACTAGTCGGTATACCGACACAACTGGTGCAGCAACTGACGCAAAGGTACTAATTTGATTGGAGGAAATCCAGTATTACTTACTTAGGGGTAAAACCAGCTCCTTCCCTGCAAGGAACTATTGTACTGACCTACAAAACCCTACCTTAAATGAGCGCCAGCGCAATTTCAAAATGGAAAAAAATCAAGCTCTCCTGGCTAGGCTGGGTCGACACAACCAAAATGGTTTTATTACCAAAATTACTTTACACATTCAAAATGCTACCCATGCATCTATCCCCATCCCCCTTAGCAAACATATCCAATCGGTTATCAACCAGTTCGTCTGGAACTCCCATAGACCCCGGGTGTCGCTCGCCCTATTGCAAAAACATTCCTCCAAAGGCGGAATGGGTCTCCCCAATGTCACTATGTACGATAAGGATTCTTTATTAGAATTGGCAATGAGGATGCATGCCCCCAAAAATTAGCTGCAATTGGTCGACATGGAAAACTTGCAGGTTTTGGGCACGTCACTGACATATCTTGTGGACACCTAAACATCTTAAGCGTAAGAATGTACAGCTATTCCTGACCACGCTGCTCTCTATACACCAGTGGGATCAATTCAGGTCACGGCTGGGTGAAAGCAATAAATTTAGCTTAGAAGCCCCAATTACGGCTCTGTCAGAGATATCCACATGGTTTACGTTTCGCACATGGCTTCAAAAAGGTATGAAATACATAGGCAACATTTGCAACCTGGATCGGATCACGAACAGCCTGCATCCTCTTCCCAACACTTCCCCTTCTTCTTTCTGTATTCCTCTTCCTTGTTTCATGAAACAATAAAATATTAATTTAAAAACATAAATCAAAGATGTGACTTTTTTGACAATGTCATTTGAGTGACAAAATATATTATACGGTCGAGAATTGCATCCAGGAGTGGCATTCAGACCAGGACCGGTGAGTGTGGGGACATGAGAAAAGCCTTAGAGGCTGAAATTCTGATGACACTTGTTATGCATTAAATTTTTAAATATAGAATTTGCAAAAGACTCTTGAGTGTTCTCAACTATTGGAATATATATATGTATATATATATATATATATATATATATATATATATATATATATATATATATATATATATATATATATATATATATATGTATGTATGTATATATATATGTGTGTATGTGTATATATATATATATATATATATATATATATATAATTCACACTGGGTCCCGCACTCCTGCTCCCAGTCTTGTTTATTGCCTAGGTGCCACTCCGACCTCAAAATATAAAATACCTTGTTGGAAGTGCACTCACAGGACTCGATACTGTTGCCAAAAATGTGCCATTTATTCAAGCTTCAAGACACTATGTAATCAACTTTTGAAGCTTGAATAAATGGCACATTTTTGGCAACAGTATTGAGTCCTGTGAGTGCACTTCCAACAAGGTATTTTATATATATATATATATATATATATATATATATATATATATATATATATGGTATGTTAGGTGTATATCATGTATATGATATACACCTAACATACCAATTTAAGCTTCTATGCTAATTTTCAAAGTTATGCAATATTATGTCTGTCTTATAGCAGTCTAGCTCACTGGCTAATGCCGGTTTTCTATTCTGTTGTAAAGCCAGTGAAGAATTTGAGTACTTTAGTGATAATTCACCTGAACTATTCAGAATTTACATATACAGCACAATAAAAGTAGCAATCATAAAAAATTATTTGATAGTTCTAAAAAAAAAATCATTTCACTTACTGTTCCAAATGTGGCATATCCACGTAACTATTGCTTAGTTGGTGACATTTAAAAATGACCATTATTGTTATATTCAGTGATCCATAAAATAATACAACTATATTTTTCAAATACTCTTTTAATGCACATCAAATATTTAGCACTTAAATAAAATTGTAGGCACTGAAGAAATGTATTTTTAAAAAAGTTAAAGTTTTGAATTGAAATTTTGTTTCACATACCCATTAACTCCTCCAATACTGTGTGATTTTCTTATTTTATTTTTTTATATTATTAAAAAGCCAAACACAAAAAAAATTAGAATAACAATTATTTGAAACAAGGAAGGAATATATTACACCTATAACTATTACAAAACAGCAATTACATTACTGTTTAGGGTAACTTAAACCTTTAAATAAAATGTTAATTCACTCAGAATTAAGAGAAATAGAAGGGAAATTAAAAAAAACAAAATTACAGGTTGCATGGTGTTCGTTAACTTTCAAGACATATTATATCAATTCTACACATAAATGCTGGCCAATATTTTCCTAGCCGAGGTCCCTTTCCTTCATTTTCATCTGTAAATACTGAACAAAAAAATTCATTGGGGCAGTCAGCTAGACCTTTATCCTCTTCTACATATCTTTCTCCTTTTGTTTTTACGCTAACTAAACTTAGTTTTACTTTCCTTTTCTCATTTATGTATAAAAAAATGTTGTGTCCCTTTTTTTACTGACTGTGCTATTTTATCTTCTGTGTGTAATTTGGAAGCTCTTCTAACTTGCTTAGCCCCTTTTGCCTAATATTATAGATCTAAAATTGATCATAGGAACCTCACTCAATCCCAGCAGCCACCGGTGCTCCGGAACAGGACCAGCAATCCCAAGTTATATATTTATATGTTTTATGAGCTGTGTATTTTGTACCAATTATGAATCCTTGTTAATGACTTTCACGTAAGTGAATTATTGTTTGACCTTTTTCTTGGCAGGCATTGTTTTCTATATATACACTTATGTTTGCTTTGTGGTGTTAGCTTGAAAAATACCTCTCAGTAGGTCGAAACATTGCTGTCTTTTTTGTTTCAATAAATCTGCCTGCAGCTTTCGCATTTTGAGTGCTTGGGAATATTTATTGCTGCCTTAATTTTATAGATGTGTCTATCTTCCTGACTATTGTGGTCTGCGAAACCCATGAGCTGAGTGGTCCGCGAAACCCATGAGCTGAGGCTGAGATGGGAGATCAGAGGATCCCCCGTGCCAGCTCACGCTGGGATGGCACTATTGATGCGCTGGCCTTGCTGTGTGCCTTCACAGGCTAATAAGGGAAATCAAAGCTCTCCCATGCCGGTGTTTTGTCATAAAACACTGGCCTATAGGTATTTCAATGTGGCAGAATGGAGAGCAAGGGGGCGGAGGAACCGGGAGGCTGAAAGTTCCACCCTCGAGCTGGGCAATTTGGTGCGTTGCTGCGGATTATCATGACATTGCTCTGAGATGCTCATGATAGTATTGGATTCTGCCAGGGGAGCTGAAAACTAGAGTAACTCACCCCCACCACACCACCAGGAGTTGCAATGACCCTCTATGAGAAAAAGGTTAAAAAAAAAAAGGAGAGGGGATAAAAATTATAATTTAGAAAAAAAATAATTTTTGATCACAGCCCTCCCCCTCTGCCCCCCACAAACAAAATAACATAAATAAGCTCCTTAGTAGTATTTTGCAGAAGAAAGGGGTGGATACAGGCAATATTATCATGGAATCCATAGGATTTAGTGTCAGACTAGATGTGAGGCTCAAAAGTGAGGCCAGAGTCAAGTATAACGTCAAGACAGCACGCTTGCAAGTATGGGCTAATAGGTGAAATAACCTTAAAGGAGAGTGAAAGAGGAGGATCAGTATTAGGAGGAGTATTAGGAGGAGGGAAGACAAGGAGCTCAGTTTTAGAGAGATTGAGTTTGAGAAAGCGGGAGGACATCCAGTCAGATGATGAAAGAAGACAATTAGTGACATGTTGTAGGACAAAAGCAGGGTAGAGGTCAGGGGAGGAAAGATATATCTGGGTGTTAACAGCATACATACAAGTCGTAACAGAATCCAAACAAATTAATGAGTTTGCCATGAGAGGCAGCATAGAGAGAGAACAAAAGGGGACCAAGAACCGAACCTTGAGGGACTCCGACTGAGACAGGATGAGGGGAGGAGGTGTCATTGGAAAAGGAGACACCAAATGAATGTTGGGGGAGATAGGAGGAGAACCATGAGAGCAGGGCCGGACTGGGGATACAAAGCAGCCCTGGAAAAAAAAAATCTATGCCAGCCCCATAAGTCATTGCGCCATATATTGTCGCAATATATATATATATATATATATATATATATATATATATATATATATATATATATTGCTTTTTCTAATATAATATATTGGACCTTTCAGAGTAAAACATTTAATTATACAGTAAGAATACTCACATGCAGACACAGACAATCTCACTGACACACACAAGCTCATTGATACACAGCCTCATAGACAAAAATTTCACTAATATACATAAGCTCAATTACATAAAAACACAAGCTCACTCACTAGCAGGCACAAACACACACACATACACATGGAGCAAGCTCACTAGCAGGCGCACACACACACAGCTTAATGTAGTGGTTCTGGTGTCTATAGCCTGTCCCTGCAGGCTTTTAAATGTAAACACTGACTTTGCAGAGAAAAGGCAGTGTTTACATTGCTTCCTAGTGACACCTCTAGTGACAGACACTCAGACGGTCACTAGAGGCGCTTCCTGTGTCAGTGCGGATTGGCTGAGATCATCAAGCTTGATGATCTCAGTCATAGAGGCAGAGACCAGCACGGCGTTGGAAAAAAAAAAAGGTGAGTAAAACACTATTTTTAAAAACACACACAGACACCACGACTGACACACACACACACACACACCACGACTGACACACACACACACACCATGACAGACAAAGACACACACACACACACACCATGACAGACACACACACACACACACACCATGACAGACACACACACACATACCATGACAGACACACACACCATGATACAGACACACCGTGACACAGACGACACAGACAGACACACAGCATGACACATACAGACACACACACACAGCGTAACACAGACAGACACACACACAGCGTAACACAGACAGACACACACACAGCATGACACAGACAGACACACACACACACACAGCATGACACAGACAGACACACACACACTGCATGACACAGACAGACACACATCATGACACAGACACACCGCATGACAGAGACAGACACACCCACCGCATGACACAGACACACACACACAGCATGACACAGACAGACACACACACACCATGACAGACACACACACACCATGACAGACACACACCATGATACAGACACAGCATGACACAGACAGACACACAGCATGATACAGACACACACACACAGCATGACACAGACAGATACACAGCATGACACAGACATACACACAGCATGATACAGACACACACACACAGCATGACACAGACAGATACACAGCATGACACAGACAGACACACAGCATGATACAGACACACACACAGCATGACACAGACACACACAGCATGACAGACAGACAGACAGACACACACAGCATGATACAGACACACACACACACAGCATGACACAGACACATACACACACCATGACAGACAGACACACACACAGCATGGAACACATACACACACAGCATGACACACACACACAGCATGACACACACACACACACTCCCACTGACATACATATTTTTTAGTACCTGTGGGTGGGCAGACTGGTAGCTGTGCTGGCGGCCGCAGGGAGAACTTGAAAGGCGGTCGCAGGGGAAGCTCTTCATGAGGCCGGGAGCAGGCTCTTCTGGGGGAGCAGGCTCTTCTGGGGGAGCAGGCTGTTCTGTCTCTGCTCCCCCTCCCTCGCGCGCAGCTTAATGAGACCGGAGCCGGAATATGACGTCATATTCCGGCCCCGGTCTCTTTCTAGCGCGCGAGGGAGGGGGAGCAGAGACAGAACAGCCTGCTCCCCCAGAAGAGCCTGCTCCCGGCCTCATGAAGAGCTTACCCTGCGGCCGCCTTTCAAGTTCTCCCTGCGGCCGCAGGTCACCCCGGCCCCAGGTGCCGACGGTCCACCGGTAAATTTCCCGGTATCCCGGTGGGCCAGTCTGGCCCTGCATGAGAGGGCTCTGTCACAGTGACAAAGAGATGAAGAGCTTGGAGAAGGAGGCAATGATCAACAGTGTCAAAGGCAGCAGAGAAGTTGAGAAGAATTAGTATGAAGTAGTGGCCTTTCAATTTAGCCCTAATTAGATCTTTTGTAGTTTAGGATGCAGTGATCACCAGTCAGTGTGGTTTAATATAAGAACAGTGACTGAGTCACACCACACTAACACAAAAGTTTTAGACTTTAGAAAAACATATTTTTATAAAATTAGAGTATGTGTGAAGGAATCATGATCAGACTGGATCAGTTTAAATGGAGTCCAAGAGAAATTGATTATTTAAAAGCTGCACTACTGAAGGCAACAGAAAATTGCATTATGCTTGTCAGAGCAAAAAAATAAAGAAACCACTGTAGTACTCCACAGAAGTGGGGAAAATAGTAAAACAAAAATTTAGCATTTAGTAATTATATTAAAGAAAAAGAGTCAGGAAGATAGACAGATCTATAAAATTAAGGCAGCAATAAATATCCACAAGCACTCAAAATGCGAAAGCTGCAGGCAGATTTATTGAAACAAAAAAGACAGCAACATTTCGACCTACTGAGAGGTCTTTTTCAAGCTAACACCACAAAGCAAACATAAGTGTATATATAGAAAACAATGCCAAGAAAAAGGTCAAACAATAATACACTTGCGTGAAAGTCATTAACAAGGATTAATAATTGGTACAAAATACACAGATCATATAACATATAAATATATAACTTGGGATTGCTGGTCCTGTTCCGGAGCACCGGTGGCTGCTGGGATTGAGTGCGGTTCCAATTATCAATTTTAGATCGATAATATTAGGCAAAAGGGGCTAAGCAAGTTAGAAGAGCTTCCAAATTACACACAGAAGATAAAATAGCACAGTCAGTAAAAAAGGGACATTTTTTATACATAAATGAGAAAAGGAAAGTAAAACTAAGTTTAGTTAGCCTAAAAACAAAAGGAGAAAGATATGTAGAAGAGGATAAAGGTCTAACTGACTGCCCAAATGAATTTTTTTGTTCAGTATTTACAGATGAAAATGAAGGAAAGGGACCTCGGCTAGGAAAATGTACAAATTAGTAATTTTTTACATGTGAGTTTACAGTGGAAGAGGTTCTATTTCAACTGCCAAAAGTAAAGACAAATAAGTTGATAGGGCCTGACGGAATACACCCAAAGTTATTAAAGGAGCTTAGTGGTGTACTAGTAAAACCAATAAATGGATATATTTAACCAATCGTTGTTGACGGGAGTAGTCCCAGAAGATTGTAAATTAGCTAATGTTATGCCCACTCGCAAGAAAGGTAGTAGAAGGAGTCGGGCAACTATAGGCCAGTAAGTCTTACTTCAGTAGTGGGGAAAGTAATGAATAGTATTGGATTGTTGAACATCTAAAATCACATGGATTTCAAGATCAGAGAAAACAAAGGTTTACTTCAAGGAGGTCATGGCAGACTAATATTTTTTTTTTGGTTTGTTTGTACACTTTTCTTTTATTGAGGCATAGGAAGGTTGGATACAGATAATAAAGAGGGCGATATAATAAATGGTCCCACATCAAAATTGAAGTAATATGCACAACTATATATACTCCTAGACATGACAGCCTCATTTTAAAGTTATGGTACATAAGCTAAGCTAACACATCAAAACTTACAGCAGAGCAATGTTAGGAGGTATAAGTAAAAAATTAGATGTGTAGGTAAATTTACATTATTATTATTATTGGTATTTATAAAGCGCCAGCTTATTCTGCAGCACTTTCCAATAAGAGGCGTATTTATGAAATGAGACAATAACAAAATGTAACAGGAACAATAGGTAATTGAGGACCCTGCTCAAACGAGCTTACAGTCTAGAGATGGTGGATAGTAACTAGCTATAATTAAAAAATCATCAAATCTACCTGGAATAGGATATAGTTAAGTGGTAGCATTGCCGTAAAATGGTTAAGCATAGCAGTTAAGCAACCGAAGCCCAACACACTCTGTCAGGACTACACATTAAATTAAAGTAAATGGTGAAGGCAAAATTAAAAGGAAAACAGAACAATGAGTTCCATCTAGGGTGAGTAAGATTGTGCCCATTAACAGTAGTAAAGGACTTGTGGGGAATGAGAACAGACACAGTGCGAAGACCGAAGAATCTGCAGTCAGACAATTCTCAGACTGGGTAGAGTCTTATTAGAAGCCAGGAGGCTCCAGAGGGAGATGGCAGGTCATGGGCAAAGATAGGCCACCCTCCAGCCCCAGGCCTGTATGAAGGTCAGTATCTGTGCTCCACAGACTCCGGTGCTCTGAAAGGCCGGTTCTTTCCCATGTATGTCGAGCGCTATGGAAGGCCCGGGTGTTCTGCCACCACTAGCGGCGGGGGGTCGATGCTTTGGAGACAATCTAAGTGAGCCTTTGTGCCAGGTTGGCAAGCAGCTTGTTTTGTCAGAGCCGGTTAAAAAGCTATATCCGAGAGAGGCCTCTCCAGTCCACCTCACCTCCTTTACATGGTTAGTTGGTAACAGAGCCATACGCTGCTTAGGTGTTTACCAGAAGCGGTGGAATATCATATATCCACCAGTGTGCTACGATCCCCACTAAGCTGCATGGGTGCAGGCACCGGTGATTGAGGTGCATTATGCCATTTTGTGAGGCCTGTCTTCACGGCAAGGGCTGGTGGAGATGTGTGCATTGGGCCGGCGGGGACTGGGATAACTGGTCCAAAGGAGGGGGCTGTTGATAGCATGTTTCAGGCCACGTGGCTGTGGCCAGGAGGCTGTCTGTCTCCCCCCAGCTAGCAGGCCATGGGCACATGTAGGCTGAAGAAGAAACAAAAAGAGTGCATTATCTCATCAAACCAGGCAGATCACCCCATGTGGGCAAGTCAGCTGAATGCTCCAGTTTGGTTTTGCAGCTGATAGTGAGCGTTTAATCAGGGTTTTTAGTTCAGGCTTGCAGGAACTACATGAAAGTGCCTCTGGCCATTTTGGAGGTCAGGCCCCGCCCCCACCAAACTAATCTTATTGCTTGTTTTAATTAGGTAACTAAAATAATAGATCATGGTGCAGTAGACATTGCTACCTAGATTTCAGTAATGCTTTTGACACTGTTGCACCTAGAAGGCTTATCAATAAACTGCAACTACAAATTTAAGTCTGAAGTAGAAAGAGGGAAGTGCTCATGCCATTGTACAGAACACTGGTGAGACCTCACTTGGAGTATTGCACGGAGTACTGGAGATCGTATTTTTAGAAGGATATTGATACTTGAGAGAGAGTTTAGAGAAGGGCTACTAAACTTGTGGATTACAGGATAAAACTAGCAAAGGTTAAAGGATCTTAAGATGTATACTTGGAAGAAAGACGAGGCATAAGGCTATCCTAGCTATAAGATAAGGCCAGGGATTAATGAAAGTATTTAGAAAATTGGGCAGACTAGATAGGCCAAATGGTTCTTATCTACCGTCACATTCTATGTTTCTATAATTCATCTAAACCATACAGAATTTAAATATACAGTACAATAAAAGTAGCAATCATAACAAATTATTTGATAGTTCTAAAAAAAAAAAAAAAAATCACTCACTGTTCCAAATATGGCTTATGCATGTAACTAGTGCTTAGTTGGTAACATATAAAAATTACCATTATTGTTATTTTAAGTGATTCATAAAATAAAGACATTTTTCAAATACTTTAGAAAAGTGGGCACAGAAGAAATGTATTATAAAAAAGTTAAAGTTTTTACTTAAAATTTTGTTTTAAATACCCATAAACTCCTCCACTGCTGTGTGACTTTTATTTGAAAAAGGAAGTCATAGATTGCACTTATAACTATTACAACACAGAAATTAATGTTCAGGGTAAATTCAGTATTTAATTTATGAAAATGTATATTATTCAAACGTTTTGTTCATTCATTCATCATTAAGAGTAATGAGAAAAAAAAAAGATATTACCGTATATACTCGAGTATAAGCCGACCCGAATATAAGCCGAGGCCCCTCATTTTACCCCAAAAAACTGGGAAAACGTATTGACTCGAGTATAAGACTAGGGTGGGAAATGCAGCAGCTACTGGTAAATTTCTAAATAAAATTAGTTCCTAAAAAAAATATATTAATTGAATATTTATTTACAGTGTGTGTATAATGAATGCAGTGTGTATAATGAATGCAGTGTGTGTGTATGAGTGCAGCGTGTGTGTATGAGTGCAGCGTGTGTGTATGAGTAGTGTGTGTATGTGTGCAGTGTGTGTATGAATGCAGTGTGTGTATGTGTGCAGTGTGTGTATGAATGCAGTGTGTATGAATGCAGTGTGTGTGTGTGTGTATGAATGCAGTGTGTGTGTGTATGAATGCAGTGTGTGTGTATGAGTGCAGTGTGTGTATGAATGCAGTGTGTGTGTATGAGTGCAGTATGTGCATGTGTGCAGTGTGTGTATGAGTGCAGTGTGTGTGTATGAATGCAGTGTGTGTGTGTGTATGAGTGTAGTGTGTGTATGAGTGCAGTGTGTGTGTATGAATGCAGTGTGTGTGTATGAATGCAGGGCGTGTGTATGAATGTGGTGTGTGTGTGTGTGTGTGTGATGCAGAGCCTTGGTGGGGGGTAGGCAATTTTATTATTATTTTTTTAATTATGTTAATATTTTTTTATTATTATTACTTCTTATTATTTTTTTATTTAATTTCATTATTTTATTATTTTTAAAAGTGTATTATTATATTTTTTCGTCCCCCCTCCCTGCTTGATATCTGGCAGGGAGGGGGGCTCTCCTTCCCTGGTGGTCCAGCATTGGTAGTTTAGTGGGGGGCTGCAGAGAGTTTACTTACCTGTCCTGCAGCTCCTGTCAGCTCCCTCCTCCTCTGCGACGTCCGTTCAGCTCTTCTGCCAGCTCACAGTGTAAGTCTTGCGAGAGCCGCGGCTCTCGCGACTCGCGAGATTTACACTGGGAGCTGACCGAGGTGCTGAACGGACGGCGCGGGGGAGGAGAGAGCTGACAGGAGCTGCAGGACAGGTAAGTAAACTCTCTGCCAGCCCCTGTCTGTATTATGGCAATGCAAATTGCCATAATACAGACTATTGACTCGAGTATAAGCTGAGTTGGGGTTTTTCAACACAAAAAATTTGCTGAAAAGCTCGGCTTATACTCGAGTATATACGGTACATGTGCATGGTGTTCTTTACCTTTCAAGACTGGTTATGAATTATTAACATCAAAGCATATTAACTCAACATTCACATAATTCCACAAGGAGCCTCCAAACACGTTTCCTGGCCCTTTTGCCCTGTGGGATCCCACTTAAGGAGACACCAGAGAAAAGTCTCTAGCGTGTCATAAATCTACTTGCGCTGCACAGAAATTGCGTTGCTTTTTCTCATGCAAGAGCACTTCAGCAGGGCTCTGTTCATGGGCTGCTCTGGCAACTTTTATAACCTAGTAGGTTGTAAAATTATATCCTACATGGTAGCATAATGTTAAAACCAGGTTTATGTAATATACTTTGCAGTGCAGACTATTGTTGTATATTCCAGGAACTTGTAGTAGTATTTTGCAAGCTCTTCCTTGATAATGTCCTAAAGGATGAAACTGGTCGGATTTTGAGCTATTTGGTGTTGCAGTCATACACGATTCTATTTGCTTTGCCGTTGAAGGATACAGAACCATCACATGGAGGGATTGGAATCACTGGACATTTAACTGGACATAGTGGACATGAACCACTGGAGGTCTATTTGACATATTTACAGGTCATTTTAGCCACATGTTGTGGCTTGATATTTTTTTTTTTTTTTGAATTCTTTATTTTTGCTGTGCACGTGTAGATTTGAAAATTGCACAATAAACAGAATATAACAGAGAATAAAAAAATTAGTGAAGTCTAAACATTTGTACATGTAATACCGCACAATTTTTTTTTTGTAGGCATGCATATTGCATATAGGAGGTAACATAGCTATAAAATATGAAATGATATTATGAGCATTTAGATGAGTGTCATGGGTGTTGTCTATAAGATCACCTGAGTGTATATAGTCAGTTTTGGCAGACCAAGAGACTCGAGGATGATTCTAGTCCTGGCAACACCAATTGGTAAAGTAAATTGTATTGAAAATTGTAACTAAGGATTATACCCCCTCAGCAGATTGGTGTAGCGATGCTATCAGTACAGAGGCAACAGGGAAAGCCTTAGCCCATGCGTTTTTTGCATAGGGATGGGGTTATATAGGCTATCTTCTGTGCGGTCTTATGCTGAGTGGATTATGAGTGTTAGGTTAACAGCAGGTGAGTGCTGCGAGGTGATTAAGGTGGTCCCCTTAGCGCACGGGCAACTGTAAGACAGGGGTGAATCAGGGTATGTAGGCTTGAGTGCTCTAGGGCAGGCCCGGACTGGCCATCGGGCATACCGGGCAAATGCCCGGTGGGCCGCGATGGCTGTGGGGCCGAGGCCGGCAGGGGAGATCACAAGATCTCCCCTGTCAGCCCCTGCAGGGCCAGCGCTACCCGATCGCTGGCCCTGCATAGTGCCTCCATGGGCCTGTGGGGAGATCAAAGATCTCCCTCACTGGCCCAGAGGCAGTTACAGGCGGCCGCCGGCAGCAGAGTGTGTGAGGGAGGGAGGCAGGAGAGAGGACCGGCGGAGCTCTATCCAGCAGCTCCGCCGGGTCCTCTCGCGAGGTCTGAGCGTTACCGCGGCAACGCTCAGATCTCGCGAGAGTGAACTCTAGCCTACAGGCTAAAGTTCACTCTCACCACTGGACCACCAGGGAAGAATGGCAGCACGGCACCCCCACCCCCCCAGGCAGAACGGATCCCCCCTCCCCCCAGGCAGAACGGATCCCCCCCCTCCTTCCAGGCTAAAGGTAAGAAGGGAGGAGGGGGGATATAACTTTTTTTTTTGTATTAATAAAAAAATATTTAAATTTAAATAAAATATACATTCACACTCACACACACAGCACCCCCAGAAACACACAGCACCCAGACACACACAGCACCCCCAGACACACAGCACCCCCAAACACACACAGCACCCCCAGACACACAGCACCCCCAGACACACACAGCACCCTCAGACACACACAGCACCCCCAGACACACACAACACCCTCAGACACACAGCACCCCCAAACACACACAGCACCCCCAGACACACACAGCACCCTCAGACACACACAGCACCCTCAGACACACACAGCACCCTCAGACACACACAGCACCCAGACACACACATCACCCAGACACACACAGCACCCTCAGACACACACAGCACCCTCAGACACACACAGCACCCAGACACACACAGCACCCAGACACACACAGCACCCAGACACACACGGCATCCTCAGACACACACGGCATCATCAGACACACACGGCATCATCAGACACACACAGCATCCTCAGACACACACAGCATCCAAACACACACAGCACCCTCAGACACACACAGCACCCTCAGACACACACAGCACCCAAACACACACACAGCACCCTCAGACACACACAGCACCCTCAGACACATACACAGCACCCTCAGACACACACACAGCACCCTCGCTCACACATATACAGCACACTCCCACACACACATATATATATATATATATATATAAAATAACCCTCAGTGAGTTAACAGACAAAGAAAATTAGAAACCTAGAATGTGACGCAACATAAAAACACCCTCACACACAGCACCCCTCTTACATACATACACACACTGCGCCCCTCAGACATACAATACATCCAAATATATATATATATATATTATATACACACACACACACTACAGCACCCCTCACACTGCACCACTACACACATTACGCTCCAGATACACGCTAGATCCCTTACCCTATATGCACTCGTAATCCTCTATACACACACACACACACACACAATCTCCTATACACACTCTGGGTCCTATACACAGTAGATCTCCTACACACACACACTGCACCACCTACACACACTACATTCCTTGTCAGCAAACACATACAACATTCTCTAAACACACCCTCTCTACAACCCCTACACACACTACGTCACCTATACACACACACTACAACCCGTATGCACACACTCGCTACATCCCCTATAACACTACGCCCCCTATACACACACTCTCTACAGCGCCTAGCCACACATATTACACCACAAACACAAATGAAATTGACCTATTTACACAATACCACACCACACTCTACACACACGCAATCCCACAAGCAGGCTCCAAACATATGCACCATGCACTTTCCTGGCCCTTTTGTCCTCTGGTATCCCACTTGTGGAGACACCAGAGACAATTTAAAAGCAAACACAGCGCAAGCATGTTATTAAATTTGCTTGCGCTGCGCAGAACAAATACAGGGCCTTTTTCTAATGCCAGAGCTCTTCAGCGGGGCTCTGCACATTGAACTAACATGCTTACTTTGAGAGGGGGCGTGCTTGTCATTAGTGATGACAAAACACACCCTCTCTGGCCCCGCCCCCTTCTTAGGGGGCCGCTCTGATTGAAAAATGCCTGGGCCTAATTTTTTTCCCAGTCCGGCCCTGCTCTAGGGGGAGGATGATAGCCCCCCACGGGTTCTAAATTTTAACCTGTTGGGTACATCAATAGGGGGGGGGGGAGGGGTTAGAGCCTGGGTGGGCCTGGATGACCTTATGGGAGAGGCCTGGTCGTTGTCTGGGTGAGCTGCTCGGTTCTAAGAGCGCGATCCTCAGCTAGTTACTCCCTTCGGGTTGTCTAAGGATGTAGCTTTGGAAATGATAAAGAAGGGGAGGGGAAACAAGGCATATCATATGATAACAAAGAAAAGGCCCTCAAATGGAGCTGCGTTAGCTTTCCCTTTCAGTGAGTCCAGGCGGAGTTACTTGCTCCACAACAGTGTGGTACAGTGAAGTCCAACAAACAAAAAAAACGGTTTAACGCAAAAAAAAAAACCAGTAAAACTTGTAGTGATCTTAGTCACATATTTCAATGGCGGGTTTTGTGGCCTCCAATGAGGTGGAGAGTTCTGCAACGGGTCTGGTGTTGTCAGGTCGCGTTGTCCGCTGATGCGACGTGTCTGGCTGACCTGGGTATGAACTCCTTGGCAGTGGTGGGATTCAGTCTGATTTAGGTGGTCGCAGATTCTGCTTGCGGGGCCTTCAGGCCCAGGTGGCGCAGGTAGACATCCAGATCTTGTGGGCTTTTCACCCGGTAGGCAGTCCCGTTGGCGGTGAATGTGAGCATCCGTGGTGTGTCCCAGCGGTACAGAATGTTGTTTGATCTCAGTATTTGTAGACTAGGTTGGAGCGTTTTCCACCAGCTTAGAGTGGTTCTTGTGAGGTCAGGGAATAGTTGTAATTGTGAGTCTTCAAATGTTAAGGGTTTTTTTCCCCGAGTTGCTGCCAAGAGGGCTGACTTGTCCTGGTGTGTCTGGAATTTGACGATAACATCGGCCGTGGCATTTGCAGTCTCTGTTTTCGGCTTGGGCAGTCTGAACACTCCGTCAAACTTTACGAGTTTAGCTTGTTTAGGTTGCAAAAGTGTGGCAGTTAAGCGTCTCACATAATGTGGGAGGTCAGCGAGCCCTATGTTGTCGGGTATCCCCCTGATCTTCACGTTATTTCTTCTCCTATGATCTTCTAAGGCCTCCATTTTCTCTATGGTACTCTGCTGTTGTTTATGGAGGTCCTCCATTTTCCGTTCCAGGTTATGCAGGCGCTGGTCCTGGGTGCTTGTCTGGGCCTCCAGGTGGGTGAGCCTTGTGGTGGCCCACTCTATGGCCTCTTTAAAGCTTGCCCGGTCCGCTGCCAGGTCCTGCCTGAGTTCGGTAAAAATGTTGTTGAGCAGGGGTGCTGTAGCCGGTTCCTCCGCCGGGGGTGACTGAGACATAGGTCCTGGGAGACGGGTTCTCTGTGCGCCCTCACCCAGGTCTGGGTAGTGGCTTGATATTTTTGAGTGCAACATTATCTTCTTTTTAATCCTATTTTTTGTGATTTTATGCTATGTGCAATATTTTTAGAGATTAAAGTTTGAAGATATATACATGTCTGCGGGTGTGTCTAGGGACTCAAGGAGATGTCTAGGGACTCAAGGAGCTGTGCAATCTTTATTGATTTAAAGCGGCACTGTCATGGCCGAATCCTGTTTTTTTTTACCCACCTCCCGACTCCACTACATCTGACCCCCTAGTTACCCCCAAATGCCCCTAAGCCCCCCATATTACCTTTTTTTAAATCATTATTTTCTGCCCGGATCTAGATTCTGGACGCCGCCATCTTTGTGAGGGTAGGTGAAATCCCTGTGGGAAACGTCATCTGCCCACACTAGATAGCGCTGTTAAATTCCCGCACATGCCCAGTTAAACATTTGGGCATGCGAACGGGAATTTCATCTATTCATTGATTTATTCATTCATCAGAAAGACGAAGGAATGAATAGAAATGTCAGACGAACAAACACACACTGAATATCAGTGTTCGTTTGTTCTTTCAGTTTATTGCAAGGAAGGAGCTACCGGCGCGCAGCTCCCTAATTGTTAAATGTAAAGATAGAAGCAGAAGGGAGCAGTGCTCCCGCCAGTTTCAAAGCCCACCAGGTCCCTCCTCACTCTATTGGGGTCAATATGACCCCCATAATAGCATAAGGGAGATTACAATCTCCCAAATGCCCCTGCTCGCTATACCGCAAGTAGGGGCATGTCTACTAAACATTGAGCAGTTCTTTGGAATTTTCCCACGCTGTGTAAAATGACACAGAGCACTCTGATTGGATGGATTTCAAGCCATCCAATCAGAGTTTTATGAGTCATTTTACACAAACTATGTTGGCACTGTAACTGTTTTGTATCATTGAAAGTTATAGTGTCATTAGTGCCTTTTTTCCATTCATCCTTTATTTTCCTAAATAATTTTTATTGAGTTTATTGAGTTTCAACAAGTAATAAATAGGTATATGTCTATGTACATTTAGCCATTTTGCAAACAGAAGTATGCCTACAGGCTAAGTACATCAGTCTTCTAAACAATATAATACAACCAGACAATAACATGCAGATAGATAACATCAGTAGCAATTTCAAGGGAAATATGTACTATAAATTAATTTTAGAAGGAAGACGTAAGAAAGACGGAAAATGTTCTTTTAACCTCCCTGGTGGTATGATTATGTCAGGAATTTTGTACCAAAAGTGGTACCATTTTTTTGCATTTGAATTACCCGCCCAGTTCCGCCCCCATGAGCCTCTGCGGCTCACAGAGACGGAACCAGGAAGTCAGATGGAGGCATCCGCCGGGGCTCTCACCGGCAATCACAGCGCGGGGACATCGCTGGATCGCAAGGAGAAGTTAACCCCTTCAGGACGGAGTCAATAGTGCACGTTCTGATCAAAACAAAACGTAAACAAAAACTGGAATTTGCGCTAAATGTCTGTTCACCCGTAGTTCCCCTCTTTCAAATTATATGCACTCACACTTATTATATATAATTTTGTTCAGGAGAAACAGGGCTTTAATCTATCATTAACTATTCATATATGGAACATCATTTATTATGAATAAAAGTAAAAAAAATGTGAGAAAATAAGAATTTTTTTTAAATTTGCATTTCCGTCTGACATTTTAACTGTGAATGTCATAATACTGTTAGGTTTTACTGCAAAAAAATGCACATATTTGTAATCAGCGATGTCTCACAAGTACAACAGTACCCCCCATTAACAGGTTTTATGTTGTTTTGGAAAGTTACAGGGTCAAATATAGAACATTCCATTTTCAAATTGAAATTTGCCAGATTGGTAATGTTACCTTTGAGACGGTGTGGTAGCCCAGGAATGAGAATTACCCCCATAATGGCATACCATTTGAAAAAGTAGACAAGCCAAGGTATTGAAAGTGGGGTATGTTTAGTCTTTTTTAGTAGCCACTTAGTCACAAACACTGGCCAAAGTTAGCGTTCATATTTGTTTTTGTGTGAAAAAAGCAAAAAACGAATATTTGGCAAGTGTTTGTGACTAAGTGGCTACTAAGAAAGACTGGACATACCCCACTTGCAATACCTCGGGTTGTCTACTTTTGCAAATGGTATGCCATCATGGGGGTAATTCTCATTCCTGGGCTACCATACGCTCTCAAAGGCAACATAACCAATCTGGCAAATTTCAATGTGAAAAAAATGAAATGCAAGCCTTATATGTGACTCTCTAACTTTCCAAAACACCATAAAACCTGTACATGGAGGGTACTGTTATTCTCGGGAGACTTCACTAAACACAAATATTAGTGTTTTAAAACAGTAAAACATATTACAACAATAAGCCAAAACCCTATGTACAGGTTTTATGGTGTCTTGGAGAGTTACAGGGTCAAATATAGTGCTTGCTAATTAAATTCTCTGCACTTTCTCCCTGTGTTGTCAGGCATGTCAATCAAATTTTAATTAATCAAATCACATAATTACGTTAAAAGATTATTTAAATATACATGTAGAATTTTAATATATATGCATTTATAGGTGTTTAAATTCTACGTGTATACTAATGTAATCTTTTATGTAATTATATGTATTTATCTATATATATATATTTGCGGTTATTTGTATTTCATATATATATATAGATATATATAGAATGTCATTCTAAGTGTATTTTGTTACCGATATATATATATTAATAACAAAATACAGTTAGAATGAAATTACATATGCATATATAATTTATATTACATTTTGTTTCAATATTTTATTTATTTATTTTATTATTTTATTTATTTATTATTTTAATTATACGTATTTATATATAATATATATATGTACATCTATTATATATATATAATATATATACATATTATATATATATATAAAAATATATTTAATTTATTTTTACACTTGTCTTTTTTTTTTTTTTTTTATACTTCCCACCAGCAGGGGGACTGTCTGATATTTCAAACAGTCCCCCTGCTGGCAGATCCACAGCCAGCTATAGAGGGCCATGTGATCGCTCTTTGAGAGCGATCACATGGCCCCCGGGGGCCTGATTTGCCATGGGAGGGCTGCCTGGGCTGTGAGGCAGTCCTCCCGAAGCGGATCGCGGCGGAGGTAAGTACATCTTACCTCCGGGGGCTGGAAGCTTCCAGCTCTGTTATCTACCCCGAGCGTGACTCGGGGTTACCGCTTCTGGCAGCGAAAATTAACCCCGAGTCATGCTCGGGAATACCGCTAGCCTGGTTAAACGTTTAGGTGTTTGGTACCATCTGTTTGAGAGTTTGAATTGTGTTTCAGTAATGTTTAGGCAAAGTAAATATTTATATAATTTGTTTAGGGAACCTATCCACTCTACTTCTGGTATATGTACTTGCAATTCTGTTTCACATTTATTTATCGGTTTTATCGGTTTGTCGTGTCTCCAACTATATATAACCTTGGCACATTTTGCCAATAGATTTTAATATTTCTTTAGTTCAAGGAGGTATTGTTTTTAAGGAGGTATTCTGCTATGAGGCCCTTAATTTGCAGATAATTAAAGGTTTATTTGTGGGGAATATTATATTCCTCCATAATTTGATTGAAAGACTTGATTTTATGTACCACTAGCATGGGCGTCTGCAGAGGGGGGTGGGGGGGGGGGGCACTTCAGCTTGATCTGCTATTTTTCGTGTGAGAGTTAAAATGAACTGCAATTCCGGCGCCGGCCAGTAGCTGTGTATGGAGAGAGAAAGGGATAGGAAGCTACAGCTTATCCCTGCTTCTCTCTGCTGACTGAAACCGCAGGGGAGCAACACATGCTGGCAACAGAGACAGCCTACAGATGAGGTAAGTGAGGGATGGGGGGGAGATAGCCTATAGATTAGGGAAGTGAGGTATGGGGGGCAGGGTATAGATTAGGGAAGTGAGTTATGGGGGGCAGCCTATAGATTAGGGAAGTGAGGCATGGGGGAGTAGCCTTTAGATTAGGGAAGTGAGGCATGGGAGCAGCCTATAGATTAGGGAAGTGAGGCATGGGGGCATCCTATAGATTAGGGAAGTGAGGCATTGGGGGTAGCCTATAGATTAGGGAAGTGAGGCATGGGGGCAGCCTATAGATAAGGGAAGTGAGGCATGGGGGGGCAGCCTATATATAAGGGTAGTGAGGCATGGGGGGCAGCCGATATTTTAGGGAAGTGAGGCATGGGGGGGAAGCCTATAGATTAGGGAAGTGAGACAGTATCAGATGAAAAATAAGACTGTCAATTGAAGGAGAGGAAAAGAAGATTGGAGCAGGAAGGACGAATTAAGCGAATGTAACGGCACCCCCAGGCATAAAAGGGGTTAAAAGCCATTTAGAGGATATTCCCTTCAATATATACAGGCACAGCTACTGTAGACACCAATCCACCAAACTGGAGAAGCATATGAATGCCATAAACAGCTGAACCGGAACCATACGAATGCTGTAAACAGCTGAATAGTAAAAACCATATGAATAGGTTTACACTCCTAGCAGTCAAACTGGAACAGCATACAATAAATCCCCCCAAGAACGAGACAAGGCTCCATTTTGAGGGTCAAGCAGGAACAGACAGAGCTGTGGGTTTATTGTTCTTATATACACATTAGTGCCACCCACATGGTTTTGGAAAACAACCAATAAACACGTACAATACACTCACACACTCCCACACAAAATCCTCCCCTCTGCCTGTGATACAATTACCTTACACAATGGGTAATGTAATTATCACAGGCAGAGAAATACCGTTTTTCCACATTATTCATAACTTTAAAAGTATGCATCACATTCACGTACATTTCCAGAATCAGTATACTCCAAATACAAATATATGTCAAAATCATACAAATTGGTCCACCGGTTCAAAAGATAGATCGTAGTCCTTTGTGACCAAATAAAGCATGGCTTTTCTGCCCAAAACCAGTTCCACAGAGTCTTCAATCCTGGAGATAATTGGGAAGTAATCCAATTATCTCCAAGGACAGAGGAAAAACTCCATTAAGCACATGGCAGTAAAAAGACAGTAAAATACACAAGGTTGCATTTATTATATAAAATACAGACATGCAACATATCCCCAGATAGCTTAGGTCTGAGCACACATTATTACTGAATGGCGCTCAGACAACACACATACAGTTTACAGTTCAATTGCCATGGAGCCAAAGTCTTTCCCATAGTCTTTCATTATACGAATGGGCTCCATGGCATAGTTATCTGGGGTATCACCGCTCAAACAGGGCAAGCACCGAATGACCCGGCTTTCATGTCTTTGCAGGGGAAAATCAAGCATTTCAACATGGGGTCATAGTCTAAATGCAGCAGGCGGGCAACCAGGCTCCTCCAATGCACAGTGGCGAGATTGGTCTCGTCACAGTGAACCCTCCACTTTATTCTGGACACGACATCATAAGGCTTTGGTACCTGTGCCTGGCAGGGAAACTCTGGACCTTCTCATCTACACAGGTAAAAAAAAAATATCACCGTTAATGTGTTCACTTTTATTTACAGAGTGCCGCTGTGTAGGGGTGTTGCTGATTGGCTAGAGCGGTCAGATGGCACTCTAAGCCAATCAGTAGCTCCCCATTCATAACATAGTAAAACATTTTTATGAACCGGGAACTAGCGATTGGCTTAGACTGTCAACTGTCCACTTCTCCGTTTCAAATGCCGAATACCACTGAGTGACCTGGAGCTGGAGAAAGCCTTTGGGTTTAAACCATTTGAGACCAGTTTAACCCCTTAAAGGAACGAGAGCACCCAGGGGCTTCCTGGCATCATAGCATTTTCATTTAGATGAAGTTGTTATGGTGAACAGAATGTTCCTTTAATTTGCTAAAAGGAATACAAACATGTATTCCTGACACCATAGTTGTGAAAACGCTATTCACCCTGGCTTTATGTGATAATGACTATGCTCCTCCCCTACATGGCACTGTCAAAAAGGGGCCAAGCATGGATGTAATTACAATTATGCCCCCCCCCTGGAAAAATTCCTGCGGACGCCCATGATCACTAGTATGGTTTTAAATTCCCTTAAACTTTATTTGTCCTACTGCATTCGTTTAACCTTAGATTTTTTTTTTGTCTTATTAAAATCGCAAGGGGTCTAACACCATTATATACAATAAGGGGGCACCCTTGTCTAGTCCCATTTTTAATATTGAAATGTTGTGATGTAAAACCTGACCCTGTTACTTTTGCCGATGGAGAGCTGTAGAGAGCAGAAATGGCTTTTAATATTGATCGAGTAATTCCAAATTGTCTTAAGGTGGCGAACATGAAACCCCATCCAACCCTGTCAAACGCTTTCTCTACGTCTATTGACAGTAGCATTAGAAGGGTTCCATTGTTCTCTGTTTCTTCTAGTATGTTTATTATTTTTCTAAGGTTATTGATTGAAGACCTCCCTGGTATAAAACCTTCTTGATCATTATTGATTAACTGTGGTATTACTATTTTTAATCTGTCAGCAAGAATAGAGGATAGTATTTTGATATCAGTATTGTGGCAAAAGTAACCTCGCCACTGTTTTTTGGAGGGGCCTTGTAACGGACCGTTTTAGCAGAAAAGGGGTAAAAATCAGTTTAGGCAATAATCCCCTTTTCACAGACAATCACAGCTACTGTAAAATCAAACCTCCCGAATTGGATATAGGTGAATACATCAAACTCCCGAACGGCATACAAGGGAGTAAGGTAGCACTCCAAACTGGAACCTCACGAATAGCTGCTAGCAGATGAACAGGAAAAGCAGACATCAGCTTACACTCCTAGCAATCAATCTCCAGCAGCATACAGTGAATCCCCCCAAGAACGAGACAAGGCTCCGTGTTGAGGGTCAAGCAGTGGTCTGAGGTGCTGGCACACCCAGTCTGGTTTTTATTACAGTTGTTGCAAATACAGGTCCGCCCACAGGGAGGTACAAAACAACCAATCACATCACAGTTACATCCCACATATTCCCTCCCCTTATCCTGAGAGGAAACTCAATTACACATACAGTTAAAACGTACTTTCTACCCAACTTTCATAACTCTAAAACCATACATCACATTCACATAAAAATACATATCCACAATCAATCCATTCAGGGGAACAACATATTAAAAATTGGCATGAATCAGACCAGGGGTTCAAAAGTTAGTAAAAGTGTATTTTGGGCCCTGGCTGGCAGCATGGCAAAATCTGGCTCACACAGGTTTTACAGAGGCCTCTATCCTGGAGAAAATGGGGGGAAGTAATCCAATTATCCAGGGATAGAGGCAGACTCCATTGAGCACATGGTTACACAAATACAGTAAAACACTTTGAAATACATAAAGTTACTTTTTATACATTAAACACAGACATGTAACATATCCCCAGATAGCTCAGGTCTGAGTGCACATTATTAGGTGAATGGCACGCAGACCACACAAATACAGTTTAATTGCCATGGAGCCAAAGTCTTTCCCATAGTCTTTCATTATATGAATAGGCTCCATGGCATAACTATCTGGGGGTATCACCGCTCACACAGGGCAAGTACCGAATGGCCCCACTGTGTTTAAAGGGCCAGAATGAGTGACATGCACTCTGTTAGGGACGAATACGTTTTTTTAAAAGGGCGGTCGGTCTCCCTCCCCAGCGGCAGTGCATCCTACAGGTAGTGGAAAAAATCGGTCTCACTCCCCAGCGGCAGGGTGTGTTTAAGGGAGAGGAGACAACCGGTCTCTCTCCCCAGCGGCAGTGCATCCTACAGGGAGAGGAGACGGTCTGTCTCGCTCCCCAGCAGCAGCATGAGTTTCATGGAGAGGAGACAACCGGTCTCCCTCCCCAGCGGCAGTGTGCATCGCAGGGAGCAGAGGGTGTTGTCCTTCCTCCCCAGCGGCTGAGTGAGCTACTGGGAGTGGGGACAGTCGGTCCTACTCTCCAGCGTCAGTATACCTTGCAGGGAGAGGAGGCAGTGTCAGGGTATCCTACAGGGAGTGGAGACAACTGGTCTCACTCCCCAGCAGCAGAGCGAGCTACCAGGAGTGGGGACAGTTGGTCTGCCTCCCCAGCTACCGGGGGAAAACAACCCTGACCCCAATAGTACAGATAGGACCTCGGTCTCTGTACTGGATCTACAGGGCCGCTGGATGGCTGATACAGATCCCCAACCCACCCCAGCATAAGGCAATTAGCCTCTGCCCTCCCCGGTCCCTGATCCGGGAACTAACAACTTTCCCCACCACGCAGCTGTGACGCTGGCTATGGGACAGAGATGGACTACAGGAGTCACCAGGTCCAGCAATTGCTTGCTGTGGGTGGGCTGCCAGACTAACACAGGTACCGACAGGCAGGAAGTCAGGTACCTGATTAGTCTTCCCTTGGGGGGAAGATATGTGGCACCCCGACAGGGTACCTCCGTTGAAGGATTCTCCTAGCGCTTACAGAGGGCTCCAAGCACTCCAGCCGACACCATAACCACCGTAGACTCCTTCCGAGAGCAAGACAGGAACAAGCTCTTAAAAGAGCTTAGAAGTGATTATCCAAGGGAGCATGCAGAGCAATCCCTTGTAGTGATATAGCAATTCCCCCAATAAGAGACAGGACTCTAGATTGAGGGTGAAGAAGAACTCTGGTTTAATGACACACACTCTGCTTTTATGCAATTCTCCCATGCAAGGGAGACGCCCACAGACAATTATACATTAGCCAATCAGACAATGGTTACAACCCACACATCTCCTCCCCTTAGCCTGAGAGGTAACACAATTAGCCGTACAGTTTAAAACATACTTTTTACCCAACTTTCATAACTCTAAAACTATACATTTAATCTTCATAAAATTCATTACATATTCAAACTCAGCACACTTTACTTACAAACATATCCAAAATTCAACCAATTCCATCCAGGGGTTAAAGAGTTAGCTGGAAGTCCTTTATGACCGACCGTAAGCACATTTTCCTGCCCCAAACAGTTCCATAGATTTGGGCTGTGCGGTCGGTCAATTTCATACTGAAAAAATGACTAAGTCCCATTCAAACGTGCGTTCGAATCTTCGTCAGTAACAGTATAATATAAGTCCATAAGCCCCAACTCAGTTCCTTAAAGAACAATACATCCTAGGGCCATAGTCGCAGGGCAGGAGGCTGGCCCCTCCAAAAACCAGTGGCGAGGTTACTTTCGCCACACCAGCCTCCTACCCATGTTCAAAAATACTGTTTCTGTACCTTGGATTTTTAACTGGAACTGATTCAAAGATGTGGTGGCGGCCATCTTAAATTGTCCAGCAGTGTTTTGTCATTGAGTGTATGGAACTGTTTTGGGCATGTGACCATGTGCACGGTGGGGCAAAAATAACACTTCCAGGAATTCCTGAACCCCTGAACCGATCTGGGTGATTTTTGGATATGTTGTTCACCCAGATCGGGGCTATCAGGGGATGTGGGGATATGTTGTATTTTGGAGTACTTTTGGGGGTTTGCAAAAATTTATGTATTTTTAGTCCATTCTCTTCGTTAATTATATCACAGGGAGAGGGGAGGGATTGTGTACACAGAATGGGAGTGACTGAATGTAAAACTATGTTTTTATTGGCTTGTTGTTCCTGTGTTCCTATGCCCCTCAAGGTTCATCGGGGTGGTAACCTTGTGGGGAAAACTGTATAAAAGACCAAGCTGTTCAATAAACCCTCAGATCTGCTGAGTTCCTGTTTTACCCTCAACATAGAGCCAAGCCTCATGTGTGGGGGCAAAGGCTGCATCTAACCTGGGAATTGCTATAACACTATACTACCCAGGGGTTATAATCACTAAGCTCTTTTAAGAGCTTGTCTCTGCTACTCTCTCTTAGAGGAGAGGTTCACTCACTGGAACCTGGAGCCTTGTTGTAGGTCTAGGGTGAGTAGAGGATGGAGAGTTCCCAGCCAAGATGTAACGCTGGATGTGGGGACTACGGTGCTGATGGTGTCTGGAGTGTTTGGAGTCCTCGGTGAGCACTAGGAGCATGCGTCGGCGGAGGTACCCAACCGGGGTACAGGAAGCTCTGTTACAAGTATCGATTAATAAAATGGGTCTGTAATTGCTAATCAGTTCTGGGTCTTAGTCTGCTTTTGGGATGGGGTCAATATTCGCTCTCAACAGCTCTCCAGGGCAACATCCTGTTTTCATTACGTAGTTAAAGATGGTAGTTAGTTACCCTTTTAATTGATCTCAAAAACATTGCACGTATCCAACCCTACTTAATACCAGATGCGACTAAAGTGCTGGTCCATTCCACTGTCCTTTCTCGCCTTGACTACTGTAATCCACTTCTGAGTGGTCTTACCTGCTCCCAACTTGCACTGGTACAGTCCATAATGAATGCAGCAGCGAGGCTCATCTTCCTGTCCACCCGCACCGCCCATACCTCACCCTTCTGTCAGTCCCTACATTGGCTTCCTGTAAGATACAGGGCTCAATTTAAAATTCTGGTTCTTGCTTTCAAATCTCTACATAATGCTGCTCCCACCTATATATCCTCCCTAATACACAAGTATGTCCCGTCTAGGCCCTTACGCTCTACTGAAGACTTACGTCTATCTTCTGTCAGTACTCCCACCTCTGATGCTCACTTTCAAGACTTCTTAAGGCCTGCACCATTCCTGTGGAACTCACTTCCCTCGTCCGTTAGATGCTTACCCAGTCTCCACTCCTTCAAAAAAATCATTAAAAACCCACTTCTTCATAAAAGTGTATCAATTAAACTGTTACTAGCTGCCGACTGATTCCTCTCTTGCAACTGTCATTAGTTCATGGGCGTCCGCAGGAATTTTGATGTTGTGTCCAGAATAAAGTGGAGGGTTCACTTAATTTGTCCTTCCTGCTCCAATCTCCTTTTCTTCTCCTTAATTTGATGGTCTTCTTTTTCTTCTGACACTGTCTTCTATCCTTGGCTCCTTCTGCTCCTGTACCTTTCTGCTACTTTCTGCTTATTTTGCGCCCTTCTGCTTTCTCATTCTGATTCCTTTCTGCTCCTTGCAGACCCTTTCTGCTCCATCTTCTACTTTACCATTGTGCTCCTTGCTCTCCCTTTCTGCTCCTTCTTCTGCTTTACCTTTGTGCTCCTTCTGTCCCTTTCTGCTCTTTGCAGACCCTTCGTTCTCCTGAACACCCTTCCTGCTTCTTGCTGCCCCTGCACCTTGCAGACCGTTCCTGCTCCTTGCAGACCCTTCCTGCTCATTTCTGTTCCTTCTCCTTTCTGCTCCTTCTCTTACTTTACCTTCCTGCTCCTTGCTGACTCGTCATTTAGGATGCCTCACTTCCCTAATCTATAGGCTCCCCCCCCCATGTCTCACTTCCCTAATCTATAGGCTGCCCCCCCATGCCTCACTTCCCTAATCTATAGGCTGCCCCCATACCTCACTTCCCTAATCTATAGGCTGCCCTCCCATGCCTCACTTCCCTAATCTGTAGGCTGCCCCCCATGCTTCACTTACCTAATCTATAGGCGGCCCCCCATGCCTCAATTTTCTAATCTATAGGCTGCCCCCCCATGCATGGGCGTAGGAACCGGGGGGGATGGGGGGAACGCATCCCCCCCAGCAAATCATGCGGGGGGGACAGGTTATGGGGAAATCCCCCCCAGCTCCGCCGGCCCCCCTCATGCTGCAGCCGCCCAAGCGCTCTGCAGAGAGCCTCAGGCGGCTGCAGCTTTGCCCATGCTGGTGCGTCCATGAAGGCGCACCGCCCGGGCGCAGCATGAGGAGAGGGGCTGACAGGAGGGAAGAGGGAAGAGAAAGAGGGACAAGGGAAGGAGGGAGGGGGAGAAAGAGTGACAAGGGAGGGAGGGAGGGGGAGAAAGAGTGACGAGGGAGGGAGGGGGAGAAAGAGTGATGAGGGAGGGAGGGGAGAAAGAGAGTGACAAGGGAGGGAGGGGGAGAAAGAGAGTGACGAGGGAGGGAGGGAGGGGGGGAAAGAGAGTGATGAGGGAGGGAGGGGGAGAAAGAGAGTTACAAGGGGGGACGGAGGGGGAGAAAGAGAGTGACAAGGGAGGGGGAGTAAGAAAGTGACGAGGGAGGGAGGGGGAGAAAGAGTGACAAGGAAGGGGGAGAAAGAGAAAGAGTGACAAGGGAGGGAGGGGGAGAAAGAAAGTGACAAGGGAGGGAGAGATTGACATCCATCACACACACACACACACACAATCACACAATCATGCAACCCTTACACACACAGAAACACACAATGCATTCCTTACACACACTCAATGCACCCCTTACAGACGGAAACACTGCATCCCGTACATACACAGAAACACACCTTGCAGCCCTTACACATACAAACACAGATTCACACAGTGCATTCCTTACACACATATCAGGACATCCCCTACACACTCCACCCCCTGTGAACAAACTCATTGGTGGAACATGACGGTGGACCCTGCGACCCAGACCTTGAGCTGTGTAAAGGGCCCCCAAAAAATAGAGCTGTTTCCCAATCTCCCAGAACATTGATTTTTGTGACCACAGTTACAAACAGCCTCCAGAGAGCCTGTTCTACACCAGACCAGTGGAGCCCATCATCATCCTCATCATCATCCTCATCTGGTCGTAAGTAGGCAATCTAGCATATTATTTGTGGCACTAATCTCTAATTTACCTCACATTAAAGAAACACTATAGTCCCCAGAACCACTGCAGCTTAATGTAGTGGTTCTGGTGTCTATAGCCTGTCCCTGCAGGCCTTTTAATGTAAACACGGCGGCACTCCAGCACTGGCGTTAGTTAACATGGCAGAAACATCATTGGAAAGGGTTAGGGGGGCTACTAATAAGGATAGGGGGAGAGGGGTAGGTAGAAAAATAATTGGAAGGGTTTAGGGGGGCTACTAATATGGATGGGAGGAGGGGAGAGGTAGAAAAATTATTGGAAGGGGTTAGGGCAGTACCAATATGAATGGAAGAGGTAGGGTGGGTTCTAATATGCATGGAAGGGGTTAGGGGGTACTAATATGCATGGAAGGGGTAAGGGGGGTACTAATATGCATGGAAGGGGTTGGGGGTTAATATGCGTGGAAGGGGTAGGTGGGGTTCTTTTGTGCATGGAAGGGGTAGGGGTGGTTCTAATATTCATGGGAAGGGTAGGGGTGGTTCTAATCAGGAGGGTCCCGGCGCTGTATCCGAGTAAGTAAAACCCCTTCCCTGTAGTGACCCTTTAATGTGATTATTTAATCATTTATATAGCGACTGCAAATTCTGTAGCGCTGTACAATGGGATAAACGCCTAGTTTACGGAATAAGAATATACCCGGCGAGTAAAAATGCTATCCCCCCCAGATTTTTGGGGGTTCCTATGCCCATGCCCCCATGCCTCAATTCCCTAATCTATAGGCTGCCCACCATGCCTCACTTGCCTAATCTATAGGCTATCCCCCCCCCCATCCCTCACTTACCTCATCTGTAGGCTGTCTCTGTTGCCAGCATGTGCTGTTCCCCTGTGGTTTCAGTCAGCAGAGAGAAGCAGGGATAAGCTGTAGCTTCCTATCCCTGTCTCTCTCCATACACAGCGCCACCTACTGGCCGGCGCCGTTCATTTTAACTCTCACACAAAAATAGCAGAACAAGCCCTCCCCTTTCCCCCCCTGCGGACGCCCATGCATTAGTCTAATACTATCATTACCTTTTGTGTCACTTTACCCTACTCCCTCTAGCATGTAAGCTTATTGAGCAGGGCTCTCAACCCCTTTGTTCCTGTGTGTCCAACTGGTCTGGTTACAACTACATGTTTCGTCCACCCACTTAAAGCGCTTCAGAGTTTGTTGGCGCTATATAAATATTAACATAATAACATAATAATAATCTTTCAATAGTTTGTAGAATTTGTTTGTAAAGCTGTCTGGGCCTGGAGCAGTCTTTATTTAACTTTATCTATAGACTTGCTAACCTTTTCTTCTATTATGGGTTGATTTATCAGCTTTAATTGGTTGGGCAGGATTTGTGGCATAACTATGCTTTCAAATAATTTCTCTATCTCTTTTTCCCTACCGAATAGTTCTTCTAGTAAGTTATATAAATCCCAATAAAATCTTTCAAAGACACTTACTATTTTTCTGGGGCCATTAGATAAGTATCTTTATCCTTTATTTTGTATATCACTCTTTTATGTTTCTCTTTCTTCAATTTGTTGGTCATTAGTGCTTCTGGCTTATTTCCCTTTAAATACTACTTGGAGTTTAGTACTTCTAGCTGTTTAGTTGCTTTGTTCATTAACTGGTTGTTTAACTGTTTTTCTGTTTCTGCAATCGTCCTTGATATTTGTGTGGGAAGATTGCAGAAACAGAAAAACAACCAGATCTCTTATCATAGTTAGAAATTAACTTTTTTGCGGTCTTCATACCCTGGGACAGGATGCTCAGGATGCTGTTACTCTTCAAGGAAAGTGTGTGTAGGCGAATTTCTTTAGAACATAGGAATTTATCTATAAAGCAAAATAGAAGATGCTGACTATGTGTAATCCAGTTTTTCTATACAAAATTAAGTTTCATATTTATTATACAAAATGGATGCTGGGCTTTATCCATCATGATTCCCCTCTTGTGTTCATATTCTGATACCAGACCCAAAGTATTTCCAACAGTTCTAATAACAGTTGTAGGATTTTCATTATTTCTTCACCTGGATTCCCTCAGGCCAAATCAGTACATGAACATATATTAACAATATGCAGGAACAGGGTATCAGGTACATCAGATAAGGACCGGATGAGGAACTGCATCTGGGAGATAGGGCCTGTTTGGAAACAGGTGCTAGAGAGTTCCATCTGATCCCTGGGAATTTCATAAGTCCTCAGAACGTAGTCAGGTGCATCTAGTAAAAGGGCAAGTGGACTTAGATGTGCAAACGGTGGGTAATAACAGAAGAATAAGTATTCTGGAAACCACGCCTCATTTTACATGTAACAATTAAAGATGGACAATAACACAAGGAGTGCAAAGATGACAATAAGGGGGTGGAGCATGATGTTTGAAACTCCTTTGGCCGAAGGGGACCATCCTGTAAAGATGTCATACCAATGGTGGCCTGTATTGGCCACAATTTTATTCCCGATGCTATGAAGCTAATTGACAACGATGATTGTATGTTTCTCTGTTTCGTGTAGGAACTGGCTTATAACATTTAAGTGTTTTGCCATATGGTGGGTATTGTTGATGATATTAATAAAAAGTGAAGAGAAACAGAGAGTGTGCTTAAGTTCAAAGCTTGGGGTTGCCAGGTGGAAGTGATGGCTAGTTCAGCGTCTCGGATGAAGATGATGGTTGTGTTGAACCACTTAAGCACTTAATGTCAGGCCTTAAGCCTCCCGATGTCTCCTCATGCTTCCGGGTTTGACGGAACTTAGCCACACCCCCATTGACGCGGTCTGCTATTTAATGCGACCGCACCAGCTGATAGATGCTGGATTATTGAAACGCGTACCGCGCATAACTCACCGGCTCACATACCTCGCTGAGGCGACCATTCGCTACTGGACCGGACTGGAGGAATATTCAAGTTCCCAAGATCTCTCCTCATCACCGACAGGTCCAGCACTCTCTGCAACCATTCACTGAAGCAACCGCCTCAGAGGAAAGCTGGGGACACAATCCCTCTACTTCTAGAAGTTAAGTAACTTACAGTCTCTGAGTTAAGAGCTATCAATGCTAAAGCTTTATTTCAACTTATTAAAGTCTGCTATCAAGTTCTCCAGCAAGCCTGCTACAGCTTTCCTCAAATCAAGTATTATTCAAGTTCAGCTGTACCTGTCTTGCTACAGATAGTCTTAATTCTTCATACTAAAGTCTGCTATCAAGTTGTCCAGCAAGTCTGCTACAGCTTCCCTCAAATCAAGTCTTATCCAAGTTCAGCTGTACCTGTCTTGCCACAGATAATCTTATTTCTTCTTACTAAAGTCTGCTATCAAGTTGTCCAGCAAGCCTGCAACAGCATCCCTCAAAACAAGTACTATTTAAGTTTTGCTGCACCAGTCTTGCTACTGATAATTCCAATGTATACAATCTCTTATAATTTGAACTGTTAACAATAATAACGGACTCTAATGAATTCAGAACCTTGTCAATGCTAAATGAAACGAACCGTTTATTATTTAAAGAAACAGTACCTGTAATTCTGGAACTGAAGTCTCAGTTCCATCTAAGTGTCTTAATAAAAGATCAAAGTCCTAAGAAATCTGCAGTTGTGTTCCACATCATTTACTGTGAACGTGACAGAATAATCCAGCCTTTGTAATGGAACCAGCAGATTTAGATTCTAAAGTATTGTTGCTGAATCAACGAGTCGATTCACTTAACCAAGGTGTGCAAGACCTGCAGGTTACAAATGAAAGAATTCCCACTTATGTCAGAGACTTACAAACGCATTCTCCTCACACTGTTCTGCACTCAACTAGCGATCCTGCTGTATGTAACCCTGAAAAATTTTATGGTGATCGTTCCAAATATAGGGAGTTTTTTAATTCCTGCAAATTATTGATTGCATTAAAACCTAGATCTTATCCCACAGAAAGATCTAAGGTTTTTTCAGTTATCTCATTTCTGAGAGGTGAACCTATGTCCTGGGCCCATTCCTTTTTGGACAATGATGACCCCATCTTAGATTCACTGGAGGAATTCTTTAAAGCCATGTCTCTTCTCTATGAAGATCCATACAAACAAAATACTGCTGAATTAACAATTAGAACCTTGCTGCAAAAACATAGACCCGTTGAAGATTATATCGCTGAGTTTAAAAGATGGGCAGTAGAAACGCAATGGAATGACATCGCATTGCGCAACCAATTTCGAATCGGCTTATCTGAAGCTGTAAAGGATGAACTATCTAGAATAGAACTCCCTACTACTTTGAATGCTCTGATTCATCTATCGATCAGCATTGACAGAAGGCTTAGAGAAAGAAAGGCCGAAAAGGCTCTCTCAACTTCAATTGGGAAAAAATAATTTAATCCTCCAAAGCCTTCTGACAACTCTTCCTTACCAACCAAACCTATGAGAATAGGGGTAATAAGAAGTCCCCTCACTCCTGAAGAAAAAAATCGACGACGTATATTAAACCTTTGTATTTATTGTGCCTCTCAAGTTCATTTTGTCTCTGATTGCCCCTTGTTGAAACGGATAAAGGGCAATAGGCATACTCATGCCTCATCCATCCTAAATGCACTCTCCTCTAGAACAACTACTCAGTTTTCCCCTATAACTCTCATACTACAGTGGGACAAAGAAAGAATTGTGACCGAGGCCTTAATTGATTCTGGAGCTAATGGGGTGTTCATCGATTCAACCTTTGTAACAAAGAATAAAATTCCATGTGTTCGTAAAAGCACTTCTGTTCCTGTTAGAGTGATCGACGGCTCCCTCATCTCCGCGGGGCCGATACTTCATGAAACCATCCCTCTAAAAGTAACCACCAATCATATTCATACTGAAAATCTTATATTTGATGTTATCCCATCACCTTTTTTTTCTATTATACTAGGGATCAACTGGTTAAAGAACCGCAACCCTCAAATCTCTTGGTCCCCCTTTTCTCTTACTTTTAACTCCAATTATTGTAAGGAAACATGCTTGCAACATATTCCAATCCTTCAGACCACTAAAGAACCAGCTATACCCTCTTGTTATTCGGACTTCTCAGATGTCTTCAGTAAAAAGGAAGCTGAAACGCTCCCCCCTCATCGTTCCTATGACTGTCCTATAGACCTCATACCTGGTGCGCCCTTACCGTTTGGACACATCTACCCTCTCTCTGATTCTGAATTACAAATTCTCAAAGAATACCTGAATGAAAACCTCCGGAAGGGATTCATTAGACCCTCCAGCTCACCTGCTGCCTCAAGTATATTTTTTGTGAGAAATAAGGACCGGACTATACGTCCCATCATAGATTACAGAGCGTTAAACAAAATTACAGTTAAAAATCGTTACCCTCTTCCCCTGATCAATGAACTGATTGAACAATTAAAAACTGCTACCATCTACACTAAGCTTGACCTTCGCGGGGCATATAACCTCATCAGAATAAAAGCTAATGATGAATGGAAAACTGCTTTTCGAACAAGATACGGCCTCTACGAGTATCTAGTGATGCCTTTTGGCCTCTGCAATGCCCCTGCAGCCTTTCAACATTTTATAAATGATATCTTTAGAGATCTTTTGGACGTTTGTGTTATCATTTATTTAGATGACATTCTCATATACTCCAACACTCACGAGGAACACAGAAAACATGTAAGATGGGTATTATCCAGACTCAGAACTCACAAATTATTCGCTAAACCAGAAAAATGCCTCTTTAACGTCACTGAAATAACCTTTCTAGGTTATGTTATTTCCCCTCATTCAATAAGCATGGATAATTCAAAAATCGATTGTATCCTCAATTGGCCCGTTCTCTCTACAGTAAAAGAACTACAACGGTTCCTGGGATTCGCCAATTTCTACAGAAAATGTATTAAAAACTACTCAGAAGTAGCTCATCCACTCAATCAACTTAACAGAAAAAAACATCCTTTTAACTGGAACAAGAAAGCTCAAGATGCCTTCGAAGAATTAAAAAGAAGGTTTACAACAGCTCCTGTTCTTCAACTTCCAAACTCCACATATCTGTATGTCCTTGAAACAGATGCTTCAGAAACTGCAATTGGAGCTGTCCTCTCTCAACATAAAACTCCTCAAGAACCTCTTCATCCAGTCGCCTTCTTCTCACGTTCATTATCTCCTGCCGAAAAAAATTATCCTATAGGAGAAAAAGAATTATTAAGTATCAAAGCAGCCTTAGAAACTTGGAGACACCTTCTTGAGGGTGCACAAAACCCTCTAATTGTTTACACTGACCATAAAAATCTTGAATATCTTCACTCTAACAAGACTCTCTCTTCCAGACAAGTACGATGGAATCTTTTTTTTTTTCCCGTTAGAATTATCAAATTGTTTTCAGACCTGGGTCTAGGAATAAAAAGGCAGATGCCCTTTCCAGAATCCATTCAAACACTGAATTGGAACCTCCTCCTCTTACAGTCGTTGGGATCCTATCTTCCCTTCTAGACGACATAAAAGACCTCAGTGAAGATGCCCTTGAACTTCCTACATCAGTTAAACTATTAAAGAAAGACGGTCTTTACTATTTCAAGGACAGAATTTACGTACCTCCCGCTTTCAGAAATAAAATACTCAAAATTATTCATGATTCCCCTCTGGCAGGTCATCCAGGTATAAAAAAGACCCTTGAATTGTCCAAAAGGTATTATTGGTGGCCTCGCCAAGACAAAACCATTGAATCATATGTTAAAACTTGTTCAACTTGCCAAAGATCCAAATATGAACATCATCAACCATTCGGTCAGTTATTGAACCTGCCGATTCCTGAAAGGCCTTGGCAATCCATTTCTATGGATGTCTTGGTGGAACTTCCCCCTTCTCAACATCATACCACCATTTTGGTGGTAGTGGACCGGTTCACGAAAATGTCCCATTATATCCCTTTAAAGAAATTACCTTCATCCTCTGAACTTTCAAAATTATTTCTTAACAATATTGTAAAACTTCATGGACTGCCTGACGAGATAATTTCGGACCGAGGGACTCAGTTTACCTCCAAATTCTGGAACGCATTATGCGCTTCTCTTCATATCCAACGTAAACTGTCATCCGCATATCATCCCCAAACTGATGGACAAACTGAAAGAGTCAATCAATGCTTAGAGCAATATCTACGATGTTATTGTTCCCATTTACAAGATGATTGGATAACATGGTTACCCATGGCAGAATTCGCATATAACAACTTCTATCATACTAGTAGCAAAATGACTCAATTTTTCTCTAACTATGGATTTCATCCCTCCTCGTTTCCTGCTCAGACGATTCCTACGTCTAACCCCTCCGTTTCAAATCAAATCTCTCACATGTCCTCTCTATTTAAAAAATTACATGAAAATCTAGAATTGGCCTCATCCAATCAAAATAAGTTTTTTGATGCTAAAAGACAACCTCCTCCCACCTATAAGATTGGTGATCTTGTCTGGCTCTCCTCGAAAAACATTTCTACAAACCGACCATCAAAAAAGTTAAGTTCCCTTTTTCTTGGTCCTTTTCCAATATTAGCAGTTATCAACCGTAATGTTGTTAAATTGAAACTTCCACCTACTTTGAAACTCCATCCTGTTTTTCATGTGTCCTTGCTTAAACCTCATCATCCTGACCCCTTCCGTAGAAATGTAACTACTTCTCCTGATCCTGTTTTAGTCCAAGGTGAAGAAGAATACGAGATTCAAAAAATTCTTGATTCAAGGATTCATCGTGGCTCTTTACAATACCTCATTAGATGGAAGGGATATGGAATTGATGAAGATACTTGGGAAAACTTCTCTGGAATCCATGCTGACAAATTGATTTCCGCTTTTCATAGAAGCTACCCTTCTAAACCATGTTGAGATAGCACCCTGGGGTTGCTCATTAAGGTGGGGGTACTGTCAGGCCTTAAGCCTCCCGATGTCTCCTCATGCTTCCGGGTTTGACGGAGCTTAGCCACACCCCCATTGCCGCGGTCGGCTATTTAATGCGACCGCACCAGCTGATAGACGCTGGATTATTGAAACGCGTACCGCGCATAACTCACCGGCTCACATACCTCGCTGAGGCGACCATTCGCTACTGGACCGGACTGGAGGAATATTCAAGTTCCCAAGATCTCTCCTCATCACCAACAGGTGCCAGCACTCTCTGCAACCATTCACTGAAGCAACCGCCTCAGAGGAAAGCTGGGGACACAATCCCTCTACTTCTAGAAGTTAAGTAACTTACAGTCTCTGAGTTAAGAGCTATCAATGCTAAAGCTTTATTTCAACTTATTAAAGTCTGCTATCAAGTTCTCCAGCAAGCCTGCTACAGCTTTCCTCAAATCAAGTATTATTCAAGTTCAGCTGTACCTGTCTTGCCACAGATAATCTTATTTCTTCTTACTAAAGTCTGCTATCAAGTTGTCCAGCAAGCCTGCAACAGCATCCCTGAAAACAAGTACTATTTAAGTTTTGCTGCACCAGTCTTGCTACTGATAATTCCAATGTATACAATCTCTTATAATTTGAACTGTTAACAATAATAACGGACTCTAATGAATTCAGAACCTTGTCAATGCTAAATGAAACGAACCGTTTATTATTTAAAGAAACAGTACCTGTAATTCTGGAACTGAAGTCTCAGTTCCATCTAAGTGTCTTAATAAAAGATCAAAGTCCTAAGAAATCTGCAGTTGTGTTCCACATCATTTACTGTGAACGTGACACTTAAGCAGCTTGAGCTATAATGTGTGACATTTTAGGTGTCTATCAGGTCACCTGAGAATATAGGAGTACAATACTAGAAAAGGTATAGAGGTGGACCAAAAATAACGGTTAACACCAAAAATCTGTACATCATATCATACTGTTTCACTTCATAAGCTATGAATTTGCCTGCACAACTTGTCTGATTACACACCTGGGATTCAGGGTCTAAATTGATCCAGGCATGAGCCAGTAAATAAGTGGCGAACAAGGTCAAGATGGTGCTGGTCTTAAGGTTAATAAGGATGGGCAGGTAGAATTAGTATCAAAGGGCCAGATCCAATTAACTAGCAGAGGGTCCTTTAGTGGTCTAAGTTATGTCACTTCCCAATGCAAGCCCATGGTGACTATAAAGGATATGCAAGTAATCTTCATGTTTTCAACAGTTCAGAGACCAGTTTGCAGTGGCTAGTGTGGATCCAGTTGGGTTTGCCTTCCAACTTTACAGACGTGGATGTGGTCAGCAGGATCTGGAATAGACCATTAAACCTAGGTTCCAGGCCTTTTCTTATGTATCTTTTTATCACCACCCAATCAAAAGGTGACAGCTTATGGGTAGAAGTACAAAATACTAAAAATCTGGATTAGATAAGGGCATATCAACAACACGCGAAAAACCTGCAGTTTCTTGTGCCATCAAGGCAGCACAGTCATGGGGTACCTAAACATCTGCTAAATCCTCAGGGGAGAGATAATTTTTAAATTAATCTGTACTACTGTAACGGATCACCTGGCACCCCAACTGGGTACCTCCGTTGATGGATGCTCCTAGTGCTTCCTGTGGTGACATTTTGTCATCAAACTAATATGGTGACCAGGGGTCATGTGACCAAGCTCATATATGCCTTTCTTACAGGGGGATAAGCTTTACCCTTTGATATGGTAATTGGGTAATTCAATACCTTTACAAGTCAGGAAAGAGATAACCACTTCCCCTTATCTCCATTCCTCTCTGTTTCTTCTTGGCTGTGCTACTGAGCAGACGCCAGCAGACGTGATATCATGGTGAACTTTGTTACACTCTGTTGCTTCCTTTTTTCTTCCTTGGTGGATGTGATGTTGAACTTGCAGCAGTGAGCCATTGCTAGATGTGAAGGCCTAACTGTGGGTGAGATCAAACGTGTGGGGAAGGGGATTACTATATAGATGGATAGATTTAAAAAGGGTTGTTGCTCCGTGGGTCTGGGCTCTGTGTTTGTGATAAATTTATAGTATTTTGTTGTTGCCTTCTAATAAATACCTTTTAATGTAGACGAACCTTGTGTAATATATATATATATATATATATATATATATATATATATATATATATATATATTAATGTGGTAAATTACACATCCCTGGATAGCCCTGATCTGGGTGAACAACATATGCTAAAATCACCCAGATCAGAGCAGGGGTTCAAAAGTTTTTGGAAGTCTCTTTTGACCGACCGCAAGCATGGCTTTCATGCCCAAAACAGTTCCACAGATTTAGGTTGTGCGACCGGTCTATCTTCTCCTCTATCCTGGAGATAATTGGCTTAAGTTATCTCCAGGTACAGGAAATATCTCTGAGTCAAAAACTGTTACAAAAAACACATAAAAATACATAACTCTTATAATACAATGTTTAACTTATATGTCCAACATATCCCCAGATAGCTTGGATCTGAGCGCTCAATATGTCCGAAAAGCACTCAGATCTCACGCATACAGTTGGATCACCACGGGGTTCAACAATAGCAAGGGCTGATGGGAGATTGAGGAGGGACAGTTTCAACTGGTCTGGCAGTGTCCCTGGGACAACACCCTGCTGGAGAACAATAGGAAAGGAACAAGGGACGGCACATTTCCCCATGGATTTAAAGGGGAAGACAAAGTGTTTTAAAATCCAATAAGCCCAAATAGACTTGGAGCAAAAGGCTGGCAAACAGTCCCCTCCAAAACCCAGTGAGGTTATTTTCACCACAACTATCTACCCTACTCCCCTCTTTTTGTTTTAAGAAATTGAACTTTATTCTAATTACAGTGTTATTTTGTTCAAATGAAAACAAGTATACAAAACAATTGATTACTATTTGTTTACTGAAAGCAATAAGATTTCCACATCACTAAATAAACCAGCTCTGGCAGCTCCTCAAGACTCAATGTTCCAACAGCTCTAGCTGTTCAGTGTTGATCAGAAACAGAATAAAATAAATTGATTATCAGATGGCAAATCTGAACCTTGCAGCGGTAATGATGCTGTGAATATACAACGGGAAGGGATAAAAAAAAAAATGAATATATAAAGTTTGATCTCTAAAATGGAATGACTTAAATAGTTTTAGGCAAACACATTTATCAATGTAAGAAACACAGATTACTGGTGTGTTTGTTTTGTCTTTTATAAATAAAGTTTATTTAAAATATCTTTAAATCAGTAATATCTCTTTAACCTGTTTTGTCTTTTATAAATAAAGATTATTCAAAAAAACTTTAAATTAGCAATATCTCTTTAACCTCTTTGCCATTCCCTTTTGTACACTCCCCCCATTTGTATTTCTATTCAGAAACAGTCTTTTTTGGACTTTTTTCAACATCTCAGCCTGTCATTATGAGTGACAGCTGAAACGAAGGTGGAACGCATAGCTGGAACGCATGACGTCATCACGCACGTCACGCACAGGACACACGAAACCCGGAAGTAACTCAAATTTGAATTGAAAACAGCTGAAGAGAAATGGAATTATCTGCAGAACCATCATTGGGACTGATTGGGGGTGGTATATATTAGGGGATGTTTGTAACTAGGTTTGTATGTATTTTTATTCATCATCTTTGTTAAAGATTTTCCCTGAGGAAGTACCTAACAGGGAAGAAACGTGGACTGATTTACCTGCTTTTATTTACTTTGATGTAAGTAATAAATGCTTTTTTTACTCTTTACTCATACAGTCATCCAATCTATTTTTTTGCACTTTGTTTTTTATGTGAGATTCACATTTACCAAGTATTTGAAGCAAAGAAGACACACCAAGTATATTTCTGAAGGCACTTCTTGGGATGTTAAAGTGTGAGTGAGCATTTGTCACTTGCCCATATATCCAATTATAGTATATACAGTATTGCACTATGCCATATATTTCTTATTTCCCTAGCTTGGAATAGCCCTATACCATACACATGTTGAATTGAAGATAGGAGGAAATCTTCGGGCATATCCTATATTGCTAAGGGAAGTTATTTAACTTTTTATCACAATCACTTTTCGAATTGAGATTTATACAGCACTGTATATGGACACTATCCATGAGTGTGTGAGAAATTCTATATATCTTTTAAGAGAGAGAAACAAGCTGTTGTCTCAGCTGACTACAAGGAACATCGGGTGTATAGGTGGCTCAGTGGTCATAGTGATACCCCGAGGTTTACGAGACGCCGGAGACTGGTCCGCAAACCAAGACAATTTACCATCGACAAATCCTCAGTTAAATCCAACTCCGAATCAGATACTGCTAATCCATCCACTCAACGTAAGCCTAACCAAGATACAAGGGTAGCTTTTTTAGAGTCCTGTCCAACAGAACGTCAGGGGATAATTACGAGGTATCAGAGCAGGGCAGGCAACATAGACACAGGTACATCACAAGACGAGGACCGAGGGGACGCACATGGTGGGGCAAGAGAAAGGCCACCTCGGATGAGAAGATAATTCCAGTCTTCAATTTATCAGCTAGAACCCTCCTCCCTGACGAACTCCTGTTGCTGTCTAAAGGACTGTCATTTGTCCCCACTACACGGCCAGATCCATTGAAGTGGGAGGTGGAACTTTATAAGTTTGGCAGAACACTGCACCTGAAAGATTTCTTTAAGGAATCAATGTGTGAGACTCCACTGACAAGCCCTATCTTTAAGAAAAATAGTACATTTGACCCACTTCCTAATCAACCTGGGATCAAGGCCTTTTTACGTGCGGTACAAAAAGAATCTTCTGATTTTCTTCAGGAGAAACATTGTCATCACTCCAACTGCTCCAAAAAAGACAGAGACATCATCAAATCTCTCTCAACAGACAATAAGATTGTTATAAGACCGGCAGACAAAGGGGGAGGAATAGTGCTGAAGAACTATTCAGACTATCAGTCAGAAATCCTCCAGCAGTTGTCAGATTCCAATACCTATCTGCCACTACCTGGTGTTCCCACGGGTAACATTCACCAGCAAATCATGGATGCCTTACAGAGGGGCTTCAGAAGTAATTATATTGATATGCAACTAAATCAATATTTACTCCAAGATAAACCAAAGACACCAATCATCTACACTCTCCCCAAAATTCACAAGGATGGTACCAGACCACCAGGCCACCCAATTGTTTCAGCCATTGGGGGGGATTCTTGAGCCTGAGGCAAAATGGCTGTATTTTCTCTTCAAAGACACTATTGAGAACCTAGATACAGTCCTGAAAGACACCCCTACCTTCCTCAGTCTACTAGCCACTCTAACACTCCCGACAGTACCTGTAGTGTTGGTAACATGTGATGTAAGGAGCTTATATACCGTAATTCCACACCAAAACGGTATACAAATGAGAACACTTCTATCTCAGTCTCCCTACTATACCGGACCACCCGTGGAGTTTGTACTGGAACTCTTGGAGATGGTCCTGTCTCAGAACTACTTTAGGTTTGAAACTAAATGGTACCACCAGATTGCAGGTACTTCCATGGGTGCGGCGATGGCACCCATGTATGCAAATGGTACATGCATCAGTTTGAGAGCTTACATATTCTACAGCTCTTTAAAGAACAGATTGTAGCATACACACGCTACATCGATGACATCTTTATGATTGTTAAGGGTACTACTACAGATATAGAACAAATGATTTGGTCCATCAATTGAGGTGACTTCAGCAATCAGTATGGATCAGGTCGTTTTTTTGGATGTCCGAGTTTACCGTGAAGGGGACAAATTGGCACATACATTGTTTACAAAAACAACAGACTGCAACACATTGCTGCAAGAAACCAGTTTTCACCCATCTGCCTTAAAGGAATCCCTATCATACTCCCAATTTTTGAGAGTTTTTCGAAAAAATTCTGATCTTAAGAAGGCGCAAATTCAAATTTCAGCTATGTGGCACAAGTTCAAGATGAGAGGGTATGAGGATAGCATGTTTCAACGTGCGTTATTGAAATGACAAAGTGAAGATTTGGCTGTTAAAGAAATAACACATGCCCCTCGTACAGTGTTCCCGACTACGTACACCTCGACATTAATGGAGTTTAATAACATTATTAAGAAGAATTGGATTGTTTTAACCAATGACCCGTCATTACCAGCTGAGTTCAAAAATCCCCCAATGACACGCTACAAAAGAAATAAAAATCTAAGGGATCTCCTGGTATGCACTGACCCCATTCATTGTTATCAACCTCCATCTGGCAAGATTAATTAAGGATGCTACCGTTGCTTAGGTTGTGTGACCTGTGGACATATGCTGTCAGGCAAAACATTCACACACCCTCACTCTGGGAAACCCTACACCATTCGACACCGCTTAACGTGTACATCGGATTTTGTAATATACAAACTTACTTGCCCATGTGGACTGGCCTATGTGAGCAAAAACAGATTTACCCTTACGTGAACGAGTCCATAACCACAGATCCAGTATATGGACTGCTTATAGAGACAACAAATCTGAGCAGCACGTGGCAAAACATTTTCTTGAAAAGGGACACTCGTTGCCCACCCTGAAACTGATAGCCATAGACCATATTCCACCTTTACGCAGAGGTGGAGACCGCATTTAGCTGTTATTGCAGCGTGAACTTTACTGGATTAGGACTCTACACACCGTTCAGCCATTTGGTTTGAATGAAAAATACTCATTGGCAGTATTTTTGTAAATATTGGTATCGTAGTTTTGGTTGACAGGGGAACGAGAAAGCCCACCCAGGGGGATACGCATCTCTAATATCCTTCCCAGTATACCGCTTTGCTATTCACTTATTTAGCAAGTTGTTGGCACTTATTGGTGACTATTAAGGGCTTGGAGGTAGCCCACCCTGGGGGATAGGCATCTCAGCCATTCTTAGTTTCAGCCTATGACTCTAATGCATTCTTTGCTCCTTACTAAAAAAACTAAAAAAAATTCTTTAGGATGATTCATGTTATCTATTTGATGGCGGGCGGGTTTAGGGTTAAGAGACAGCCCACCCTGGGGGATAGGCGTCTCAATTACCCATTCCACACAGTGCTAATAGGTTTATTACTATATATGTCTATAACAATGTGATTTTGTTGAGGACCTTTGCTTTATGTCCCTCGCTTGTATTATTTTGTATTCTGTATGCGTTATGTGATGTATGCCGGTTTATATAGATTCGGGGATGCATTGGTTCTTTGCTCTGCTGTGTTTGAGTTATTTATGTATTTATTTATGTGTTCATGATGGACTAGACTGGGAGTACACCAGTCATTCTTGGTGCCTGTTACAAACTGCTATTTGTAACTGGCCCTTTAAATGGAAAATTGCCATGCTTCCCTGGATTGTGGAGAAGCCTATTTGCCAGCCTCCTTCCTCATGACTATGGCCCCTGGAAGATTGTGCCCCTGAAAACGTATTAACTTTTATTGGGTGTGTATGGCCCTTTAAGAACCATCTGGGGACATATTGTGACTTTGGTGAACAATGCTCCTTTAAGACTATGTCCCCAGACCTGTAAAATAACTTGTTCCTGAAAAATATTATTATGTACTTTAAATGTATTTAATGTGTTGATATAAATATTATAAGTTTTATTCAGATTGCTTCCAGAACACTGAAATTGAGAAGCCATACCTTGGCCTATAGAGTATTACAGACTTTCATTGTATAGGAATGGAGACCACATCTGGTTCACTTTAAGAGTGATGTTGAAGGGCTTGTTTATAGTAACCTTTGACCTAGCCTTGAAAGCCTGAATTCCTTTGAAGACTCACATTTCTACAGGCAATTATTCATTACATCATGTATATAGAAGTTCTTTGTCTCACATATCTTGCCGCCAAATATAACGTATGACTTTAATCATAGATTTCAAATGATGCCAAGTAACTCCCCTTTTTCTAAGATTATTATATTTATTATTATTTTAAAGTAAGGCATTCTTATGTATACTCCCCTCTGTAACTGAATTTTAAACCCATAAAACTAATTGTAGTTTAGAATTCGTGGCCAATACCTTTAACATCAAAAATGGATAACACCTAGAACATTGCTCTCTGTATTGGACAAAGACTGTTAAAGACATTTGTTATTACCAGATGGATGATAATTGTTATGTTTGAATAAACATAAGTTAAACTGCAAGATACTTGATTCGATTGTTAAGAAAACTGATATGTGACAAACAAAGATTTCACGGAATGCCAATTTCCTACAGTTCCTGGCTTTCTCCCTCTTGGTTCAGTAAATAGGGCTTACTGAACCAAGTACCACACAGGCAGACCACCCAGAAGTGTGCAGGCAATTTACCTCCCAGGCTGTGAGGTTACTGCAGTTTAATTGCCGACCGCTGGGTGGCCACCATTCGACAGTCGAACACGTGGCGGCGGCCATCTTTGTTCATTCGAACACACGAACACCGCTGACCCTTACCTTCTTCCATACTGAACTTGCAGCTCCAGAGACTAAGTCCCGTTCGAAGATGGGACTTAGTCGTTTTTCTGCATGAAATTGACCGACCGCACAGCCCAAATCTATGGAACTGTTTTGGGCAGGAAATTGTTCTTGCGGTCGGTCATAAAGGACTTCCACTTAACTTTTGATCCACTGGAGGGATTTGGCTGATTTTTGGAAGTGTTTATGTTTGATGTATGCTGAGTTATGGAGATTGAATGTATGGTTTTAAAGTTACAGTGTATGTGTAAAAATTGTATTTTAACTGTCTGTGATAATTATGTTAAACCATAATTATATCACAGACAGAAGGGAGGATTTTGTGTGTAATTACTGGGAGTGGTTTCAATGATGTACGGGTATGATTGGTTATTTTATGCCTCCCCCTGGGTGTGTTCTGTATGTGCACAACCGTAATAAAAACCAGGCTGGGTGTTTCAGCACCAGAGACCTCTTCTGACCCTCTAACTTGCAGCCTTGACTCATGTTTGTAGGGGACAGCTATAATCACTACAGGGATTGCTATGCTCTTCATACTCCCTTAGCTACTGAGCTCTTGTAAGAGCTCTTGTTCCTGATCCTGCTTCGCTCTAAAGAAGGAAGAGGTTCACCTATTGGAGCCTGGTCGTAGGTCCAGGGCACAGAGCAGACGGCGAGATACCAGCCCAGCAGCGGTGGTTCGTAGAGTCTGCAGTACTTATGGTGGCTACGCAGTAGTTATGGTGTCTATGGTGCTGATGACCCTTTGGTGAGCGCTAGGAGCATCCTTTCTACGGTCCAACTTCCAGCCAGCCTGGAGGCAACCGTAACAGTGCCCTCTTCTCTTTACATCACTGCAGCTCTACTCAGTGGCTATACTTGTATCTTCTTGCTATTGTGCATTACATTCTTTTCCCCATAGGTTTAGTTGGTGGATATTTAATCACCCTTTATCTGGCATTGTCTTTTCATGTTTTCTCCCAGGTTCTGACATATATACTTTACTACTCTTTTTACCTGTATAATGATCTCTAAGGATTACGAGTGATACATTACTTTTGGTACAATTATGCTTTCAGTTGCTGTTTGTTGGTACTTTGCTCCCTGTAGTTAGATTGGAATCTCTGCAGGTTTGATTGCTCATGCCTGCAGTTTATTTTTGTATTTGTAGTATAAGTTACATGTCTTCTTTATGCATTATATAATCCTTAGGTTGTAGTATACAGTTTGTGTATTTATATCTTGTTAATTGGTTGTTACAGGCTAATTGCAGTTTGATCGCTTTTCGATTAGTCCTGCCTGCTGTCTATCTCCAACGTGTTCTCTATGGATTTTCTCTGTATCTAAATGGTCCCTGGTGGGGTGTATAGGTCTTTCTTCTAATCTCTTCCTGCATGCAGGCTATGTATTATTTTGTTGGTTATACTGGGTTGCTATGGGAACGACCCCGGGAGGCGCACTTCTATGACATCATCAGGGTCAATTGTTTGACCCGAGCAGGCTTCTGGTCAGATGCCCCTGGGATCACTCCTATCCTCAACCTGGGTAAGTTATGAGGATATTGGGTGTATATATTCTTATGGATTTGATTTGCAAGCTCCTGATGCTCCTGTGATACAGACTGAAACGTTGATTTTTATTTTGAGCTAATAAAAGCTAAGTTTTACTCATTCAACTTGGAAGTCACTGGAGTGCTATTGTGGTGGAATCTCAGTAAAAATAAATTTACTAGGACAAGATTGCCACGTGGTATGTGCACTTGCATATGTTGATGTATCGGTCGGTTGGTTGCACGTGGCAACGATACAATCAGTAGTGTAAGGAGCATGTATAGGAATACAAGATATACAAGTATTTCCACTCCTCCATTGTGCTGGGCAAGCCATGTGGTCAAACAGGAATTTAGTCTCTATTCGGTTGATGGATAAGAGTATGTGTAGGTTGAACTGATTATGGGAGGAGCTACATGCCTATATAAGGGACCTACACCGTATGATCAGGGCTCAGACCTTTCTGTTTTTTGGTGACATTAGTCCCTCTGAGTCCTGGTCGGTGAATCGAATAAAGAATCTCTTCCTTCCTGAAGAAACCTGTGTCCATCTCTCTGTGCTCGGCTTCCGTCAGTTTCTCCGGTATCATTTGGTGCATTGGCCGGGAAGCTCATCGTTCAACGGTAGCTGAGAAGCAGAGGCGTGAGACGGTCTATCTTTGCCCACGCTCTCTACGGCTGCACCCCTGAACTTATGCGTGGACCTCCCTTCGTCTCGGCGCCACTGGTCTGTTGTCCAGGAGATCATCGGCCTCTACGTAGTAAGTGCTGGGGTGTCCCCGTCGATGAGTGTGAACTCAGGTTCAGGAACGAGGAGGTAAGACGACCACTGTTTTAGACGGTGGACCCACTAGGGGTATTGGATACAGATTGTGCGGTAGGCCCATAAGGGGTTATTTGTGTATGGAATCTGCCCCCTCCAGTGGAGGGAAGGAGCGAAGGCACACAGCTCGTAATTAAACGCCCTGTAGTCAGCCCAAATAGTTTTGGTTTGGAGTCAGGCTGGGTTCTGTGTAAATAGTCCAAGCCGGACATCGGTGTCTTGTCTAGACTAGCGTTCTAGGGTGTATATTACGTTCGCTAGGTCGGAGGGACCGGGAGACTAAGCGGCATCTGTGTAAATTTGGTCCGCTAGATCTCAACCTATCTTGGCTAAGTGGGAAGGCGTGTACATTTGGAACCCACTAGATTTTTGATAGAGTATATAGACTAAGAGGGTGCTATTGTAAATTCCGCCCTCTAGTTCGCTATATGTGGTGCTTGGGCAGCGTGGCTAACCAAAACTGATGTAAATAGTTTTAGGTAGTTCATCGAGGTACTGGCCAATAGATTAGTTGGGAATTGTAAATGTGTTAAAGATTGTTGTAGTAGCGTGTATATCTTGCTAGATAGCGTGAGCTCTGCCGTCTAGCGAGAGTGTGAATAGTGTGAAAACTGTATTATAGCGCACGGTACCATAACCATGTATAATTACTGATACTGTAAATAACTACTAATAACTGTCGTCTATGTTGTATGTTTAACACCATAACCACTACTAAGTGAACTGTGACTTTAAATTGTACTCTAACCAATGCTAACCGTACTATAACTACTGTTTGTAAAGACGATGTTACTGGGGTATGTTATAGATGGGTAATTCAGATATAGGGAATTATAGCGTGGGTGACTGTATAGTTTCGCCAAGAGGCGCAGTAATATTAGTGCCTGGTGTAACAGCTGTGTGTGTACGGGAATTCCCTGAGTGTTTTGTTGTGTGCGTTTCGCTTAGTAACTGTACCACGTGGTGCTGTTGCCGAGGGAACGGGTGTGACCGTTGGAAGTGTGTTTGTTTGGTTTCTGTTGGAGACGACGCTTCATTGTTAGTATGGGAGCGTCAGATTCAACGATTATGGATCCCTTAGGATGTATGTTGAAAAACTTTAAAAAGGGATACACTGTGTATGATTTGGGGGTAAAAATGTCTCCAACACGTCTGACTACTTTATGTAGTAGGGAATGGCCTACTTTGGTGGCTGCATGGCTACCACGTGGCAGTTTGGATCCTAATCTGGTACAGCGTGTACACGTGGCTGTATCAGGTAGGCCTGAACTTTACGGCCAGTTTCCGTATATTGATTGTTAGAAGCAGGCCGTAAATGACTTGCCAAAATGGATCCGGGTATGCCACGAGGAACAATGTCACCTCATGGTGGCCAGAACTCGCTTGTCCACTAAGGCCGTAATTACGCCCATTTTGGACACGCCTCCTGAATCCGAGATCCCCATGCCGCCCCCTTACTCCTCCTCCACAGGAAGAGGAGGTGCTGTTGGTAACGCTACTCCCCTTACCCCGTTGTCCCCACCTACCCCCTCCTCTAGTTCAGAGCCCAGCCCTCTTGTTTTAAACCCTCCCCTTCCAGTACCTACCTCCGTTAACCCCACCTATCCAGATTTGACGTCATATCTAGTTCCTGGTCAGGCTCCTCCTAGCCCGGCCCAGAATATTTTACTCACTGATCTCCCCCTCAGTAAAGCGTCCCCTTCCCGGAACACCTAACTGACTTTTCTAAACGAAGCCCCATACTAACCCGACAACTGACCGGTACCCTCCAACCCCGACATTATCAAATGCCTCTCCGACTGACACCAGGCCCGACACACATTAACGGTGACGGCCAGTTACAACACGCTGATCCTGTATTCGTCTAGGTTCCCTTCACTACTACTGATCTATTTAACTGGAAGACCCATAACTCCTCATACACAGATAAACCTCAAGCCAAGATGGATTTGTTTACCTTCATAGTCCAGACACATAATCCCACTTGGGCTGATTGCCAGCAACTGCTTATGACATTGTTTAACAAGGAGGAAAGGACACGGATAAACCAAGCGGCAATTAAAGCGCTGGAAGAAGTGGCCCATACACAAAATCAGGCCAACCCAGCAGCATGGGCCGCAGCACATTATCCAAATACTGATCCGGAGTGGAATGTCAATGGCGCAGATATGGCCCATTTAAAAGCATACAGGGACGCTATTATTGTTGGCATGAAAGCCGGAGGAAAAAAAGGCGATTAATATGTCTAAGACGGCTGAGGTATTGCAGAAATGTGATGAATCGCCCAGTGCCTTTTATGACCGATTATTGGAGGCATACCGGTTGTATACCCCCTTTAATCCAGAGGCTCCTGAGAATTCCCGAATGGTTAACTCTGCCTTTGTCAGCCAAGCCTACGGAGATATAAAGCGCAAGCTACAGAAGTTAGAAGGGTTTGTAGGGATGTCCATAACCCAACTAATGGAAATAGCAAATAAGGTCTATATGAATAGGGAGACAGAGACGAAGAAGGAGGAAGAGCGAAAGATGCGAAGGAAAGCGGATATGCTTGCGGTAGCTATCGCAGGCGTAGATAGAAGGGAAAAGGAAGCGTATAGGGGAACGGATAAAGGCGAGAATAAGTGGAATGGGGAGCCTTTGAGTAGGAACCAATGCGTGTACTGTAGGGAAGAAGGGCATTGGAGAAGTGAGTGTCCACAGAGGGAACAATATGAGAGAGACAGACCTAGGGCAGGGTATAGTAATAATTATAGAGGCAGAGCGAGAGGAAGAGGAGGCCCTGGAGGAAATAGTGGGAATAATAGAGGAAGTGTTAGTGGAGATAGCTATTACCCAGCAGTGCAGAGACCCCGAGAGAGAGAGGATAGGGACTTTGTGGGTTTGGCTGACACAGTCATGGAAGACTATTGATACCGACCGGGCTCCATCCCCCTTGGCCGAGCGGAGCCTATGGTCGATGTAGCAATAGGGGGAAAAAGGAGTTCTTTCATGATTGACACTGGTGCTGAACATTCGGTGGTGACTGACCTAGTCGCTCCTCCTTCAGGAAGAACTATCACCGTAATAGGAGCAACTGGAAGGAGTGCCACTAAACCGGTTCTTAAAAGTCGACTCTGTACATTGAGAGGCCACATAGTGAAACACCAGTTTCTTTATATGCCTGAATGTCCAGTCCAACTGCTAGGACGTGATTTGTTGTCGAAATCACAAGCACAGATAACATTTCTACCTAACGGAACAACATCTTTGAAGTTCAATGGACCCTCAGGTATAATGACAGGTATATCTGTACCAAAGGAAGAAGAGTGGCAACTTTATACAGTGTTGACTAGCCAAAACCCTAAGAGTGATGAATCCTTGTTCAATATACCAGGAGTGTGGGCAGAGAATAACCCACCAGGACTTGCTCGTAATATCCCACCAATTCGTATCGAACTAAAGTTTGGGGTTTATCCAGTAAGCCTGAGACAATATCACATTCCACAAAAGGCCAAGAAGAACATACAATCTTATTTGGATAAGTTCATAAGGTATGGTATCCTAAAATTCTGTACTTCCCCCTGGAACACCCCATTGTTGCCTGTTCAAAAGCACGGTACAGATGAGTATTGCCCTGTGCAGGACTTGAGAGCAGTCAATGATGCGGTAGTAAGTATACATCCAGTTGTGCCCAATCCATATAACCTGCTTGCTTTAATTCCGGGCGGGGCTACCTACTTCACAGTTTTGGATCTCAAAGATGCCTTCTTTTGCCTATGAATTGCTGCGGAGAGCCAGTGTATCTTTGCATTCCAATGGGAAAATGCTGTAACGGGCTCGAAACACCAGATGACTTGGACAAGATTGCCCCAAGGGTTTAAGAATTCACCTACCTTATTTGGATCAGCTTTAAGTCAATACCTACTGGATTTCAAGTCCATCCCAGGAGAATGTGTACTATTACAATACGTAGATGATTTGTTGGTAGCGGCAGTTACAAGAGAGATATGTCAGCAAGCAACACATGATCTACTGCACATTCTTTGGAAGGCAGGATACAAGGTGTCCAGGAAGAAAGCCCAGTTGTGTCAGCCAACTGTCAAGTATCTGGGATTCCATATCTCTGAAGGTCAAAGGATAATGGGGCTAGAGAGAAAAGAAGCTGTATGCCAAATACCAATACCCAAGAATAGAAGACAAGTGCGAGAGTTCTTGGGGGCAGTAGGCTTCTGTAGGATATGGATTCCCAGTTATGCGATATTGGCAAAACCTCTTTATGTGGCTATAAAAGGTACAGAACACGATCCCTTCCTGTGGACCCCCGAACAGCAAAAGGCATTTGAAGATGTGAAGAAGGCATTGATGAGTGCCCCAGCATTAGGTCTACCTGATCATACACGCCCATTCTACTTATGTACACGAGCAAAGAAGAATGGCTGTGGGAGTATTGACACAGTACTTGGGATCATGGCAACGACCTGTTGCATATATGTCCAAACAACTGGATGCAGTGGCCAGTGGTCTTCCACCTTGTAGAGCTGTAGCTGCCGCCGCCCTGCTGGTAGCCGAAGCTGATAAGCTCACTCTGGGTCAGGAACTCTACGTGCGAGTACTACACGCAGTACAGACGTTGCTAGACTATAAAGGCAATCATTGGTTTAGTAATAGCCGCATGACTAAGTATCAAGCTATGTTATGTGAAAACCCGAGAGTGGATCTAGAGACTGTTAATACCTTGAACCCAGCTACCCTTTTGCCACAACCTACTGAGAGTCAACATGATTGCCTGGAAGTGATGGATGAAGTGTTTTCAAGTAGACCGGACCTTCGTGATTTTCCCATCCAGAACCCTGATGTCCAGTACTATACGGACGGCAGTAGTTATGTGAAAGAAGGGATTCACTATGCAGGATATGCAGTGACAACCATAGACAAGGTGATAGAAGCTCGGCCATTGTCAAAAGGAACATCGGCACAGAAGGCAGAACTAATCGCACTCACACGAGCGTTACAATTGGCTGAAGGTTTGAGGGTGAATATCTACACGGACTCCAAGTATGCATTTTTAACCACTCATGCCCATGGAGCTTTGTATAAAGAAAGAGGACTACTGAACTCAGAGGGTAAAGAAATCAAGTATGCAGCTAAGATATTACAACTACTGGAAGCCGAATCCGCTGAATCAGGAAAACAGGAGTATGTGGAACGTATAGCTGCTCTCATACCAACCCCTCTGACTCAATGGACTCCAATTTATACAGCTCAAGAAGAAAAGTGATTAAAGACTGAAACTGGGAAGTACCTGGAGAATAAGTGGTATCAGTTAGAAGATGGAAGGATAGTTATTCCAGCATCGCTAGCCGTAGAAATTGTCCAGAATTATCACAATGGGACACATTCCGGGAGAGATAGTATGGAAGAATCTCTTAGGAAGCATTTCTACATACCAAGATTGTCCAACTTGACTCAAGCCATTGTACGAAGATGTGTGATATGTGCCAAGAACAACGCAAGGCAAGGTCTAGTGAAACCACCGGGAGTCCAGTATATGGGAGGACTCCCTATGTCCGATCTCCAAATAGACTATATGGTAATGCCTAAATCTGGCGGACATCGCTACCTACTAGTAGTTGTGTGTACCTACTCAGGTTGGGTAGAAGCATGTCCTACTCGTACAGAGAAAGCAGGAGAAGTTGTGCGATTTCTGTTACGGGAAATAATACCCCGATATGGACTACCATGTTCTATAGGATCGGATAATGGTCCAGCCTTTGTTCACCAGTGCCTACAACAACTGACTCATATGCTCGGTATTAAGTGGAAACTTCATACGGCATATAGGCCTCAGAGTTCTGGAAAAGTGGAAAGAATGAACAGAACTATTAAGAACCAATTGGCAAAGATGTATCAAGAAACTCAACTTAAATGGAATGTTCTTTTGCCAATAGCTCTGTTACGCATTCGTAGTACACCTACCGGAAGGATGGGTCTTTCACCTTTTGAAATTATGTATGGGCGTCCACCTCCCGTACTTGGTAACTTAAGGGGGGATTTAAGTCAGTTTGGAGAAGGAATTACCCGGCAGCAGGTTGTAGAGTTGGGTAAAACTATGGAGGAGGTACAGAAATGGGTACAAGATAGATTACCTGTGAATATTTATCCCCCTGTTCATAGTTATCATCCAGGAGATCAAGTATGGATTAAAGAGTCGAACAGTGTACCGTTAGGGCCTAAGTGGAGGGGTCCTTATGTTGTTCTTTTGTCTACCCCTACAGCTATAAAGGTGGCTGAAGTGACTCCGTGGATTCATCACTCCAGGGTTAAACAAGCAGCAGTAGATTCTTGGCAAGCTACACCAGATCCAGAGAATCCCTGCAAGATCCGGTTAAATCGTGTAACTCAGTCGGAGTGACGAGGAGATATTGGGACTTCAAGAGTAAACAAAGAGATCAGCAAGTAGGTGTTTTGACGGCCATAATAAAGCCTGACCACCTACCCACGTTACATAGCCAGAGTGTCTTGAAGGGACCTCTGTGAAGGGAAGAGAGGACTTGAAGGACTCCATTCCTTGCAGCCCTTACGTCCTGGAAGCTGAGGTGCCATCGCACGATCGAAGAATGAGGACAAAGATGTCAGGAGTGATGTGTTTTATAATGTATTTATGTGTGTTTTAATTATTCAGGAAGGTAGAGGTACCGACACACCTGGCTGTGAGGTTTGCATTAAGACTACTATAACAGGTAATCATATTTCCCAGACCCTTATTTGGCATTCACAATATGAGTGTAAAGGATATGTATCTAAGTGTAGATACTTAGGTATAGATTATAGTGTATGCCATTTAGGAGTAGGAGAACCTAAGTGTTTTAGTCCAGAGTATCAATACCGTACAATTTGGTTGACCCTTCGGAATGGAGACTCACAGGGGACCCTTATAAAAAAGACAATACTAGAAACCGTACATTCTTCGGGTGTTCTACTATTTGATGCATGTAAGGCGATATCAAGTGGTAGAAAACCGTGGAATGTATGCGGGGATCTAAAATGGGAAAGAACGTATGGGTCTAATGATAAGTATATTTGCCCCAGTAGTAAGAACAAGTATATAAATGCCCAAATAAGAATTATAATTATTGTCCATATTGGTCTTGTGTAGGGTGGGCAACTTGGGGACAGACAGTAGATAAGGATATGAGTGTTACTAAGTTGCCTACCAAAAATATTGTAAGTCTATGGAGTGTAACCCAGTCCATATACTTATTAATAATCCTGAACAGTTTATAGATAGGTTCGGAAACTTATTTGGGTTCCAGATATATGGGACAGGTTTAGATCCTGGGACAATATTATTTATAGGGATAGAGACCGATACTGTGGCAGCCCAGACTCATCAGGTTTTCCATTCTTTCTACGAGGAGATGAGTGTAGAGAATAAGATCCCCCATAATGCTAAGAACTTGTTTATTGATCTAGCCGAGAGTATTGCTGGTAGTCTTAATGTAACCAACTGCTATGTGTGTGGAGGTACTAATATGGAAGACCAATGGCCCTGGGAAGCAAAGGAGGTAATGTATTCCGGTTCTGAGACAATTGAACCGATAACATCCTCTCAAGCTGATTATCAAATGAGTGTTAGAGGTAAATCTGAGTGGTGATTAAAGACCTCCATTATAGTTTATGTTTGCATAGCAAGGAAAGGAATAATGTTTAATACATCTGTAGGAGAATTGACTTGTCTAGGGCAAAATGCTTATGATGATGATACAAAGAATACAACTTGGTGGTCAGCTTCAAATGTCTCAGAACCACCTAACCCGTTTGCAAGTTATACCAATTTAAAGGATGTGTGGTTTGACCTATCTGCTACATCTAGTTGGAAAGCCCCAGCAAATTTGTACTGGATCTGTGGTAAGAAAGCCTATTCGGAGTTACCACAGGACTGGGAAGGGGCATGTGTGTTAGGTATGCTCAAACCATCCTTCTTCTTGTTGCCTATTGAAACAGGAGAGACCTTGGGAGTTAAGGTATATGATGTGAATCATAGAAAGAAAAAGGGACCCCTAGAGATAGGTACCTGGGAAGATAATGAGTGGCCTCCCCAGCGTATTATAGATTATTATGGGCCAGCTACGTGGGCAGAGGATGGTACTTTTGGATATAGAACCCCAATATATATGCTCAACTGTATTATAAGGTTACAGGCAGTGGTTGAGATAATTACCAATGAAACATCGCAAGCGCTCAATCTCCTAGCGAAACATAAAACTAGGATGAGGACAGCCGTTTACCAAAATAGATTAGCCTTGGATTACCTATTGGCAGTAGAGGGAGGTGTATGTGGGAAGTTTAACCTAAGTCATTGTTGTCTTCAAATAGATGATGAAGGGCAAGCAATAGCTGAGCTTACTAGCCATATGGTTAAACTAACGCATGTGCCTACCCAGGTATGGAAAGGGTATAATCCAAGTAGTTGGTTTGGTAATTGGTATGAGCAGTTTGGAGGACTTAAGGCATTGGTAGGTGGAGTCATGCTAATTTTGATGCTGTGCCTTCTCCTACCATGTCTGATTCCTTTGGTAGTTAGGTCTGTGCAGAGCATTATAGAGAATATAGCAGAGAGAAAGGCTGCTGCACAGATAATGGCTATATATAGGTATGAGGCTCTAAATCAGGGAGAATTAGTACAGGAAGAAGAATGTTGAGGGATTCGTATCTTTAGGGAGTCCCAGGGTCTGTTCTGATTTATGGCAACTTAAGGTGTAAGCAAACCCTGATTAAGTGATGCATCTGGGATTATGAAATATCAGAAGCATCAAAGGGGGGAATGTGGTGGAATCTCAGTAAAAATAAATTTACTAGGACAAGATTTCCACGTGGTATGTGCACTTGCATATGTTGATGTATCGGTCGGTTGGTTGCACGTGGCAACGATACAATCAGTAGTGTAAGGAGCATGTATAGGAATACAAGATATACAAGTATTTCCCCTCCTCCATTGTGCTGGGCAAGCCATGTGGTCAAACAGGAATTTTGTCTCTATTCGGTTGATGGATAAGAGTATGTGTAGGTTGAACTGACTATGGGAGGAGCTACATGCTTATATAAGGGACCTACACTGTATGATCAGGGCTCAGACCTTTCTGTTTTTTGGTGACATTAGTCCCTCTGAGTCCCGGTCGGTGAATCGAATAAAGAATCTCTTCCTTCCTGAAGAAACCTGTGTCCATCTCTCTGTGCTCGGCTTCCGTCAGTTTCTCCGGTATCACTATCTTGTACTTTTGGCTGTATTTGTCTGCTGATAAGCACTGGGCAAGTACATCAAGGAAGGTGGAGTGCATTACTATTTTTGTTATATATATATATATATATATATATATATATATATTTGTGGTCAGGGAAATTGGCCGAGTAAGCGTTGATCATGATATTTACTAAATTTGGTTGTGGTGTGCTGAAACCGATTTACGGGCAGGCCTGTAGATAAAGAGGGCCTGCCAAGGTAGCATTTCTGAATATGTTGAGTGGTGGGTGGGGTGACCAATCAATGTCAGCCCGGTATGGAGGTAAGTTTATGTTTATATAGGCCGGATCATCCCCTCCCACAACTTGGCCGAGTAAGCGTTGATCATGATAATTACTAAATTTGGTTGTGATGTGCCAAAACCGATGTACGGGCAGGCCTGTAAATAAAGAGGGCAAAAAGGTATAAGCAAAACATCTTTAATACGTATTAATTGTTTATAAGACCCGTATTGACATGTGGGTTCCTATTTGGTTAAGTCTTTGAATGCTTGTCGGTTGTAGTCTTTTGATGATGTCTATTGGGACATTCTGACTAGATGCAGTATATATATATATATATATATATATATATATATATATATATATATATCACATACAAACATAAACACACAGATACACTTCTACTTACACACACATATAGATGTACATTTACACACACATATATGTACATTTGCACACACATAAATCTACAGATACATACATGCACATACACCTACACACACACTTATATGCATACGTATATATATATATATATATATATATATATATATTTATATATATTTATATATTAACAGTGAGAGACAGAATAAAAAAATCCAGAAAAAGGTTTGTCAAAAAAGTTATAAATTGATTTACATGTCAATAAATGAAATAAGTATTTGATCCCCTATCAATCAGCAAGATTTCTGGTTTCCATGTGTCTTTTATGCAGGTAACGAGCTGAGATTAGGAGCACTCTCTTAACTGTATAAAAGACACCTGTCCACAGAAGCAAACAATAAGGTTCCAAACTCTCCACCATGGCTAAGACCAAAGAGCTGTCCAAGGATGTCAGGGACAAGATTATAGACTTACACAAGGCTGGAATGGGCTACAAGACCATCACCAAGCAGCTTGGGGAGAAGGTGACAACAGCTGGTGTGATTATTTGCAAATGGAAGAAACACAAAATAACTGTCAGTCTCCCTTGGTCGGGTGCAACCTCATGGAGTTTCAATGATCATGAGAATGGTGAGAAATCAGCCCAGAAGTACACGGGAGGATTTTGTTAATAATCTTAAGGCAGCTGGCACCATAGTCACTAAGAAAACCTTTGATAACATACTACGCCATCCGCAAAGTCCCCCTGCTCAAGAAAGCACATGCACAGCACGGTCTGAAGTTTGCCAATGAACATCTAAATGATTCAGAGGAGAACTGGATGTAAGAATCAGATGAGACCAAAATGGAGCTCTTTGGCATTAACTCAACTCACCGCTTTTGGAGGAGGAGAAATGCTGCCTATGACCACAAGAACACCATCCCCACCATCAAACATGGAGGTGGAAACATTATTCTTTGGGGGGGGGGGGGGGGGGGTTTCTGCTAAGGGGACAGGACAGCTGCACCGCATCAAAGGGACGATGGATGTGGTCATGTACCGTCAAATCTTGGGTGAGAACCTCCATCCCTCAGCCAGGGCATTAAAAATGGGTCGTGGATGGGTATTGCAGCATGACAATGACCCAAAACACACAGCCAAGCCAACAAAGGAGGGTCTCAAGAAGAAGCACATTTAGGTCCTGGTGTGGCCTAGTCAGTCTCCAGACCTTAATCCCATAGTAAATCTGAAGTTTCTAGTTGCCAAACGTCAACCTCAAAACCTTAATGACTTGGTGAGGATCTGCAAAGAGGATTGGGATAAAATCCCTCCTGAGATGTGTGCAAACCTGGTGGCCAACTACAAGAAACATCTCACCTCTGATTGCCAACAAAGGTTTTGCCATCAAGTACTAAGCCGAAGGGGTCAAATACTTATTTCACTCATTGACATGCAAATCAATTTATAAAATTTTTGACATGTTTTTCTGGAATTTTGTTTTTTTGTTATTCTGTCTCTCACTGTTAAAATATACCTACTATTAAAATTATGGACTGGTCATTTCTTTGTCAGTGGGCAAACATTCAAAATCAGCAGAGGATCAAATACTTTTTTCCCTCACTGTACATATATATTACACATTAATGATAAAATTTTCGCTAACCATACTACAGACATTTGTCTACATTAACCTAATACACTACACTATACACTAACATTAAACTATTGACTACACTAACACTAAACATGTAATCATACACAACACACATATTTAGTTTAAAAGATAAAATAAAAACATAGCAAACTTATCAGAGCTGCAGTATTTCCCCTCTCTCTCTTGATATTAGAGAGCAGAGAGAGAGAGAGAGAGAGAGAGAGAGAGAGAGAGGAGGGGGAGGAATAGTACCTTGCTGTTTCCATGGCAGCCGGGGAAGGATGGAGTTCCCAGCAAAAAACAAAACAAAAAAAAAACGTATATTCTGACAGACTTATTAAGGAAAAGTAAATTTATGTTAATACTACATAAAAACAGATGTGCATATTACATGATATTAGAATGACAAAGTATTTCTAACATTAGTTTCACTTAAAAATGCAGGCTAAGCTTTGGATTGATGTTAACAGTATGCACAGCCAGCTTTACTTGAAGCATTAATGTCTGTATTAGTGTGGTCATTGTCACTGTATGTCTGTGTATTACATTCAACAGCAGGTGAAAATCAGAGGAACAACTACAGCTATTATGAAGCAAAATTCAAAAAGTGTATTAATGTTATGTAATATAAAAGATGCATAATAGCAAAGTGTTTATTAAGGGTCAAAAATGTCATTTCTGGGTTTTGGAGACATGTATAAACTACTCGATCATCAGACTGGCGATTTATTATGATATCTCCAAAACACAGAAATTAAATATTGCTATAATTTACAGCAGCTCATTGTTTTAAAATCATAAGACTGTAGAAATACAACATTTTGTTTGTTTTCAGGTTTGTTCAGGGTAAGGTTAAGATTGACAGTTTCTCATGGGGAAGTGTTAGCATATATATATATATATATATATATATATATATATATATATACACAATAAATACACAAGATCCAGCGCACTCTCCTATCTACTAAACAGCAACTTCAATGTCGACAGACTTTATTAGTCTGTAAAAGTTTTTTTTAAAAACACCTAATCTAGGCAAAAAAATGGGGATTTAGTTACATTATATGATCATACATTGCATAAGCCTGCCACAACGTCAATGTACCCCATCTTTGGCAGGTCCTACTCTCACAGTCTAATGTCTGCTCTTATGAGATTAACCACTTACTTGGGAAAAAATTCCATCTGAGGCTCTCTGCAGTACAAGGCTAAATAGGGACCTGAGATGAGGCACCTGTAACAGGGAGGGGTGCAGAACCAAGGAGTTGGCTAGACTCCCAAATATATATAGGAAACATGGGGGGATGGTTGCACTCACCTAAACATGCTTAAATGGGGTGCTGCTGGGGGCCATATTATACAATAAATACACAAGATCCAGCGCACTCTCCTATCTACTAAACAGCAACTTCAATGTCGACAGACTTTATTAGTCTGTAAAAGTTTTTTTTAAAAACACCTAATCTAGGCAAAAAAATGGGGATTTAGTTACATTATATGATCATACATTGCATAAGCCTGCCACAACGTCAATGTACCCCATCTTTGGCAGGTCCTACTCTCACAGTCTAATGTCTGCTCTTATGAGATTAACCACTTACTTGGGAAAAAATTCCATCTGAGGCTCTCTGCAGTACAAGGCTAAATAGGGACCTGAGATGAGGCACCTGTAACAGGGAGGGGTGCAGAACCAAGGAGTTGGCTAGACTCCCAAATATATATAGGAAACATGGGGGGATGGTTGCACTCACCTAAACATGCTTAAATGGAAGTTGAAGTTGAAGTTGCTGTTTAGTAGATAGGAGAGTGCGCTGGATCTTGTGTATTTATTGTATAATATGGCCCCCAGCAGCACCCCATTTAAGCATGTTTAGGTGAGTGCAACCATCCCCCCATGTTTCCTATATATATATATATATATATATATATATATTATATATATAATCACTATATGGTAAGAATATACCAATAGTAACAAGTGAACAGTGCTAAAATAAGTTATTAATTACCCCTAAGGGTTAAAAAGTGAAGACACAGTGCTAAAAAATAGATTAAAACATATATAGTGCAACACTGACAGTTGACATTCAGTATATAAGTGCTCAATGGATACACTCATATGGATGAGAGCCTGTTAGGGATAGGCTCAGATCTCATAAACTTTACTGTACTCAGGTGACACTCAACCTTTTCTTCTGAAGTGCCTATGGTAGATATCCTCATATAGATAAAGACAAAAAAAGGAAGAGACGGAGGGAACAGCCAGCCCTAGTGCATTAACACCTTAAATATAAGAGTATGATAAAACAAACAGTTTGCTTCTCACCTTTTTACGTGCCCAGACCTGGCACCTGATGTCTAGGTAAATGTATCAATCTAGGGAGATAAAACCCTTCTTTATATGGCAGCAGCAGTTGTAGGTGATCCACGGGACAATGTTCCAAAGGGCATAATTGTAATACTTTTAGAAAAACTTAATTTGAAAATTAAACCGTAGGTGAAAGAATAAATTTGATACCGTCACTTTAATAAAGTTTGATTTATTGAAATAAGTTATATTTTCTTTAACAATCTTCTGCAGCAATATAAATTGAAAAGAATATCCAATTTAGCAATGGTAATTTTGCTTAGAATTGCTTTACAGAAAAATTGTATTCAATAGCAATAATGAAATAAGGTAACTCCTTGATTAGGAACAAATAATACAGTTTATTAGTCTTTAAATAAAGAATAGGAGAAACAGGTAATTCATGTTTTAGGAAAGTAACACAGTCCTTTAAGATGCAAAAGTAAATGTTGAAACTAAATAGATCCTGATTTGGATAGTGGATATTGTTCTGTCTCTAGGACAGAGAGCTAAACCTTCCTTCCATAAACTTCAGATACCATATTTCTTTGATCTCAAATTTATTAGAACAACCCAGGTGAAACTACAAATTGGTAGAAATAAACGTCAATCAGTACAGTATTGCATACAACAAAGAAACAATGATCAATAATACAGGATAGGATAACAAGAACTCACGTTTTAAGCTCTCTAAGGGTTGATGGCTAGGGTGAGAAGAACATGGCTTACTGTATGTTCCCAAAATGGAGGTTAATACACTTCCTGTAGAAGTTCTGCCCATAATGTTGTGATTTCTAACAACTTTATTTAAACATACTATTCTAAACAACAAAACACAAATATACTGAATAAAGTCTGTATCCTCCACTATACCTGCACAGGTCCTAAGGGAGTAAGGACTGCTGGGGCCCTTAATGTTCAGAATGTCAAAAACCATAGAGCTAGCTAGTGACTTGTTACTCTGATCATCCAAGATGGCATAGAGCTTGAATGGTTTATCTCTGCATCCTTTTTAAGTAAACTTTTACTAGACAAATTTTGGAGCAAGATCTGCTACCTGTAATTCCTTTGCAGACTTTAGTGCACTGTGAGGTGATTGCTATTGAATCTGTACTAGAGTCTTTGGCCTCCCCGCCATGCTCCTTGTTACTATGGGCAGGTGGGAAGGTTCTTGGAGCTGGCCCTGGGTGCCGAGCTGTATTATGATTTGTGCTGCCGCACTCTGTACACTTAACACTGACCTTACAGTCCTTGGCAAAGTGTGTTGATGAAGAGCAGCACTTGTAACAGATGTTGGTATCCTTGAGGAAGGCTTTGCGATCCCGGATGGTCTTTGCTCTGAAGATTCTGCATTTCAGAAGAGGTTGTTGTGTCTTATGCAGATGGCAAAACGTAGCAGGGTCACTGTCTTGATCCTCTGGCTGAGACTCTGCAGATCTGTGGGAAGAAATGTTAGTTTTGTGCACTGCCACTGGAGCCCTGAGTTGCTTAGGGCCAGAAGAAGTGGCATAAGACACTGGAAAAATGAAATTGGGGTCGTCTTTCGTTCCTGCTTGTCTGGCTACAAAGTCCACAAACTCTGTAAAGGGTGGAAGAGATACATTGTGTTTTCGTTTGTAGTTACAGCCATAAGCGATCCATCTTTCGTGCAACTCATAAGGACGTTTTTGTGTTAAGGAGTTAATACCTCTAGCTGAGTCAAGATAAGAAAGGCAAGGTAAGTCTCCTTCTGCTTTAGCAACTCGTAACTCCATACACAGGTCACTGAATTCTCTGAGTCTTTGGTAACCTTTGCTAGGTATTTTTGGGAAATCCTCTATCCCTTTAAATAATGTACTCTATTTAGTTTCTGGTGAGCCGTAACATCTATCCAGTCTCCAGATGTCTGTAAGGCCTATCTCTGGGTGGTTTATATTCATGTTTCTGATCCTTTTTGCATGCTCAGCAAAATCATTGCCAAGCCACTTTACGAGGAGATCTATCTGTTCCCCGCAGGATAGATCTAGACCTTTGATGGCACTCTGAAAAGAAGATTGCCATGCCCTGTAATGCTGGGGGTGATCACTGAATTTGGTAAGTCCTTGGGTAACTAACTCACATTTGGCAAGGAACTTGACAAGGTCTACAGAAGCCTGATTGTCATTTGGGTAGGCTGTTGGTGTATCGTGGTGTGGTGTATGGGCATACCTGGTAGGAGTCTCTTCTTTGGGCGGGCTGGGTTCATACTTGCATAAGGTTGGCGGCTCGTACCGGCTTCTTGCATACTCCCTTGGAGTGAAAGCAGGTGATTGACGCTGGTATGAAGGCGGAGTACTTTGTTGCTTTATTTGATGTGACTCACTGACGTCATGTTTGATTTCTTGCTGTGGAGTACTGCTTGGGTTAGAGTGCTGGTAGACATAATCTGAAGTGTGCTGCATGGAATCTTGGTGGTCTTCTCTTGGCTCATCGTAGACAGCTGCTTCTAATGCTTTTGCTTCTGCAATGGCGGCAGCAACATCTCGGTCTACTGCTAGCCTCTCCATGTTAGCTTCTAGGATAGCCCGCTGCATAATAAACGTCAATCAGTACAGTATTTAATACAACAAAGAAACAATGATCAATAATGCAGGATATGATAACAAGAACTCACTTTTTAAGCTCTCTAAGGGGTGATGGCTAGGGGTGAGAAGAACATGACTTGCTGCTTAATGTATGTTCTCAAAATGGAGGCTAATACACTTCCTGTAGAAGTTCTGCCCATAGCGCTGTGTTTTCTAACAACTTTATTTAAACATACTATTCTAAACAAAAAAAACACAAATATACCGAATAAAGTCTGGAGGACAGAACAGTTATAGTCCTTTTAGACTCCAACAATTATAAATGAAACAAATTAGGAAAGAGCAATCAGCTGTAATTTAAGTTTTAATAGAGCAACCAAGAATTAATTGATTCACAGAGGGCAGACATTAGTATTCCCTTTATCCTTCAAATAACTTTAATGGATGTTCCAATTATTAATCCTATTAACTGTAGAACTTAGCTTGATTCCTGTGGATGATGAGAATAGAAATCCTTTTCAGTATGTTAATGAGGATTGAGGATCCCTGCAATATACTGAGGATTAGAGGAATTCATAGTCAAGTCTGTTCCGAGTCTGGGAGTGAAGTCAGCATCAGGTAGAAGAGGTTTGGTACACGGGTGATAAATCAAAGGAGCTCCGTCGGCAATTAGCAACAAGTAGATAACAAAGTAGCAAAGTGGCAAAATAGCAAATTGATTGAGCAATGTGAATGCGGCCGCGGCATTATTTTGACAGGGAAGAGCGTGACATCAGACACATGGGCGGAGTTGGATCGGCGAAACACAGAAGTCTTACGGGTAAATGCCGATCTGAGTGAAAATAATAAGGGGGAATCCTGACAGTACCCTCCTCCTAAGGAGCACACTCTGAGTGCTATTAATGTGGTTTATTAGGATATTTTTTACGGAATGGTGCAATTAATCGTGAGGCATGTATTTTTTCCTTGTCTTTCCAGGTGTCATCTTCGGGGCCATACCCTTTCCAACGGATTAAGTATTGGAGTTTTCCATGATGAAGTCGAGAATCCAAGACCCTATGGACTTCATATTCAATTTCTCCATCAACCAACAATTGTTGTTTATCTCTTGGTAATGGATCTGGAACATAGGGTTTTAGAAGAGACATGTGGAAAACAACATGGAGTTTTACCATGGAAGGCAAAGTTAATTTGACAGCAACTTCATTGATAATTTTCTCTATAGGAAAAGGCCCACTGAACTCTATTTGAAGGTCTATTTGTTTTGATATTTTTTGTGGAGAGCCAGACTTTATATCCAAATTCATATTCAAGAGGATGGCTTCGCTTTTTGTCAGCAAATTTCATTTGAATTGAGGAGGAAGATTCAAGATTGCATTTTAGGGTTTTGTATAAATATGTAATTTCTTCTGTATTGTAATTAACACTGTAAGTCCCGTGTAATGAATCCAGGAGCTGGTTCACTTAAAAAGGCTTTGTTAAAATTCAGGATGAAAACAGGGATTTTGTATATATGGTGTGTATACCTTTAAATCTGTCTCAAATGAGATAAAATTAGGTGCACGCCAAATACTATACTTTTAACAAACAGGAAATTAAAATCACCTTCCAGTATAGGAAACTGTTTCCTGTGATATAATAAATCAGTGTAACACTGATACGTAGTGACACAATAATATATGGTGTGTGTGTCTTTAAATTTATGATCTATAAGTGGACAGAATATATACCAAGTGGTGTATTTAGAAGTACGGAGATATATTATTTGGTGGAAATATGATGAAGATGACTGTATTTCATATAAATGGTTAAAAATCAATAAAATCCAATGAATTCCAAATGAAGTTTAAAAATAATTCAAAATTTATTAGAAAAAGGCGCCTATATCAGGGCTTTCAAAGTGGTAGAGTATAAAAATATAAAACTACATAAAAATGAATAAATATAAGTCAGGGACGTTTTGCAAGATTGTTACCAGCACATCTGTGTAGGTTGTTCCGTTTTTGTAGTGAGGACCAGTTAGGATGGATGTGGATAGTTTGTTGCTCTTTCTGCCGGCTGTTTGTGAGGTTGGCGTGCGTCCCAGACCTCACTCTGGATGATGCACGCTGTTAGCCGGCGGGTCCCCAGATCTCGGAACACTCTACGTTTGATGGAAAAATGCTGCAGCTGGATTCCTGGTCTGCGTCCGTACCCTGCTTACTTCTTTGTGGTCTGTGGTCTAACGCGTTTCGTGGGTGTCAGCCCCACTTCCTCAGAGACGTGATGAGGATTCTTCAGTACACCACGATTTTTATATAGTTCTAATTGGTGTTAATTACATTGATTGTCACTTTACTTTGCCAATTCAAACTTTGCATTTAAGCTGGTGTTTAGTAAACACACTGAAAAAAACTTAAATTGGAACATATGTTTGTGGTATACACGGTTATTACGGCTAATAAACAAATAATGGAAAACATTGGAAATAACATAAAAAAGTGTATAAAATATATAAAATATATCGGAAACATCAGAAAATACATCAGGAATACATTAAGAGTACCTTAAAAGTGCATTAAAAATGCAATAGAAAAATGTAATGTCATGTAATAATAAAACATAAAAATGCAATACAATACAATAAAAATGCATTATAAATGTAATAAAAAGACTAAAAAGAGGAACATATATATTTAAGGAGTATCTCTAAATGTTAATAACGGACCATATTGGGTATAATAAATGAATAAACGGATAAACACAGAATTGGAAAGAATTACACAATTGTGGTATGGAATTCATATACAATGAATGATGAATGATGCATAAATGGATGAACAAATAGATGGACTGTATGAAGTCTGATACAATTTTACCACATGACAGGAGGCTTCATATTTGCATATCTTTCTTTACTGAAAACTCCAGCAGCATAGAAACAGTAACAACCAATCAGAGAAAAGATATGATGCCCATAAAAGGCCCTGTCTATGACATCACTTCCTCTTTCTTTGCTGCTCCAGCCATCAACAGGTCAGAGTAATCATTACCTCTCTATCTATATACCTGTCTTATCAATTATTCCATAATACTATTGTACTTTATTCTCACCCTGACTACCTATAACCTGTCCCTTTCCTTTCCCTATATACAGTCCCCTGTTTTCATCGAATTTGTCAGATTTATTGTTTTAGTGTATTTGTATTTTGTCTCCGTTCAGCAGTCCGCGGGCGTCACGGCTGTCCGTGCCGCACTCGCCGCGCGGACCTGCTCTCTTTTACATACAGGGGGCCGGGTGGGGACGGGTGGGGGGTAGCCGGGGTTAATTTCGCTGTTTGCCGCATTTTCTTCCAGTCCGCTCGCGGCCGCGAGCGGGCAGTTCTTACACACGCGGCCGGCGGCCATCTTGGATCTCGAGGCTCGCGAGATCCGCGACGGCCGCCCTACCTCACACACGGCAGTTCGGAAATCACCCGACCGCCGCAACGAACATAAAAGATTGCTCTCAAAGCATTCTTTTCTGCCCTAATTCTCACTCACTTGCAGTTTGTATACCACTGAGTGATAATATCCTCAAGCCCTCTAAGGACCTTTTTCTATACGGAATCTATGTGAAGGATGTAAAAAGCATGCACTATTTATGATTTATAAGGCTGTGAAGTGTATTGTTGTACACATACTATGTAAGGGATCCCTGCAGGGACATATAGCATTACACCTCCCCTCAGGGGATCTGGTACTACCATACCCTTCTGCACTGGGATTTTTCCTCCATGAGTTCAACTCCCCTGTGCAGCAAGAGTTCAATCTGCTGTGTAGTTACACTCTGGCTAGAGGATCGTGTGCTGATATTCCTTAACGTTTCCCTGTTGCGATTTTTGCCACAGTGTCTGCCAACAGTGTCTGCCAAACAAATATTTACAGGCAGGCATTAAAGGAGACACAATGTTTTTCCTATACCCCAGGATCTTTATCTCTTTGTGCCTTACTCAGGGTCACTCTATATTACTACACCCTGCACAGGGTTATACTATATTACTATACCCTACAGGAATCACCCGGTCACCGCGCCCTGCATCTGGATTAACCCCTTCAGGGTTCCCCTCTCTGGGCACATTCATTTATTGATACTATTATAATTTGTTATTCTCAGGGATATATTTTCTTATGGTGCCTTACACTGGATGATTATATGTCGAGCACGCACACAATCTATGTATTATTGTGAAGCCATACAATATCGCAGTTGTTATACGAAACGTATACTGTACCTATAACAAGATCAACTATATCACTGTACCCTACAAAGGGCGTTTTGTATTACTGTACCCTACAAAGGGCATATTATATTATATTATTGTACCCTACAAAGGGTCATATCATATTACTGTACCTGACGGTGCAAATTTATGTGGGTGTCCTCTGGGTATTGTTTCATGGCACACCACCTGGGGTGACCCCCCAGATATGCATGCAAGGTCACTCATAGACCAATACGTTGATGTGGTTGCCCTCTGGGTATTTTTTCATGGCACACCACCTGGGGTAACCCCCCAGATATGCATGCAAGGTCATTCATAGACCATTACATTGATGTGGGTGCCCTCTGGGTATTTTTTCATGGCACACCACCTGGGGTAACCCCCCAGATATGCATGCAAGGTCATTCATAGACCATTACGTTGATGTGGGTGTCCTCTGGGTATTTTTCATGGCACACCACCTGGGGTGACCCCCCAGATAGGCATGCAAGGTCATTCATAGACCTTTACGTTGATGTGGGTGTCCTCTGGATTACCACGGCACGCCACCCGGGGTGAACCCCGATGGAGTGCACGAAGTCCTACGCCTCAACTTTTATCACTGATTACTGCATACATATATGGATGTTCAAACACTGCCTGGCAGTTTTACATTAAAGCAACGGTACAACCTTGCTGGATACGACTTGCAGGCAGGATCATGAGTGTACTGAGTGTATTGCGGAGTACCCTTCACAGAGACACATATCTGTACATTTACTGTACCTGGCGTACATATTGAACGTGGGTGTCCTCTGAGTGAATTTTCATGGCACACCACCTGGGGTGACCCCCAGACATGCATGCAATACTTGTAAGGCAACAACTATAATGTGGGTGTCCTCTGGGTTACCATGGCACACCACCTGGGATGACCCCAGTCGAATACACGTGGGCCCTACGGCTGCAGACCTTATGGAGACAGGTCCCACGCGCTTCTATAATAAGCCTGTATAGTTACACCCGTGCATACAGCTCTGGCGTGCATTTATGGTGAACCCGGCTAACCGGACCAGCACTACCGGTCAATCGCGCCTACGCCACAGCTCCCAATAACCGGATTAAACTAATGGAGATGACCCCTCTACACTTGACACGAGTATTTCATACATTCAGACAATCTGAGGCAGGCAATTCAAGCCGCTTTACCTGGGTGATCCCCAGTGCTACCAGGAGTCTAGCACCCCTATGGGCTGACCCTCAAACACTACTCCCACTGACTGCCACTATCTCCCAACAGGACGAGAACGGGTCATGGAGAACACTCTCAACCCCCTAGGACTTCTAGGCATTGTTAAACGACGCAGTAGCGGCCTCAGTGGCCCATTGAACAAACCAAGTAGACAGAACACCGGGAATCCGCGACCCTGTCCACCACGCACGTTGGACATAATAGATCACTCACACGAAGACAACTCGCCATCTGAGGAGTGGCATAAGAATGACTAGTATTCGGCCCAGAAGCACAAGACCTACTATTTGACGGCGGGAACTTACCCACCACGCTAACTTTAGCCCACACCTCCCTGAAGCATATCCTCCACACCCCTTCGGGGAAAGGTGTTTGTTGGAGGACTGGTCGGTAGTGGAACCGAACCATCAACCGCTTCATCTACTAGTGAGTCAACCTATCATCAAGGGAACTCCTACGTGGTATGCAAACGCTTCAGGATAGAGAAAAAATCAACCTTCTACTAGACCTCCTGAACGATAGCGACTGGTTTACACATCGGGACCCCGAGGACACATACTTGTCAATATCCGCTACCCTATACTACCTATTTTTTCTTCCGATCCCAGTGATGAGGACTAATACAGCAGTTTACGACGCTGTGGTACCCACAAAGCTACTGAAGCCGGCGAGGGCTCACATCCGCGAATTTGGATGTGCGATGTCTCGTGTACACGGAAGACTTGCTGACCCCTTGCGAATCCAGGCTACGTTTGCAGTCCAAGTTGACTTTCATGTTCTGGACTACACGTGTTTTTGGTAGTACGCAGACAAATCGCTCCCCCATCTGTGTCGGGTCAGTTCCTCGGTTTCGACATCGGCTTGGAGAACTACGTTCCGCGTCGGTCCCCGACAAGATCACCCCTATACGGATGGATGTCGGACACGCTCTAAGGTTGGATACGATTCCTCTCAGAACATTCACCGGATTGTGGGATTCCTCTCCTCCTCTCCTCCTCCATACAATCGATATTCCCTGGCTCACTACACTACGGGGCCATGCAACGACTGCTGGCTAGATACGTACACGCCGGTCACTCATGCGACCACTGGATCCCACGGTCGGCAGAAGTGAGGACGGAATTTCAATAGTGACTACTTCACTTGCAAACTTGGATCGGCAAATCGATCTTTTACTCTTCCTCCGGATGCGAAGTGTTGGATGAACCCATACAAACGGACCCAACCGCTCTCCACAATGGCAAGGGTGCTTCGATACACACGCACACACAGGATATCGCTCCTGCTCATGACACCCCTCGGATAATGCCAACCGTGGTTCCCGGATCGCCTGGGGACGTCTCGCGAAGACCCTCTACCACTCCCTACCTCCCCTCTAGTTTGACGGGACCTCAAGGGGAAGCCCACTCCTTCGTCATGGAAGGACGACTGGCACTAGTGGACTGGACGATTTCAGGGCCTCCTGAAATGTCCACGACCTATTGCATCAACTAAGACCTCTGATGGGACTCAGGCCCCCGGCACCAGGAAATGCTATATTTCTGCCTGTCTGGCCTGGAGTGTTTATTGGGTGGAAAGGGATTCCGATCCCTTTGCCGCACCTGCCCCACCGATCCTTAACTATCTGTCACACCTGGTCTCGTTGGGGTGGTCATATCGATCCCTCAACGTGATCGGATCCGCCATATCGGTGGCGCACGTTCCGGTACAGGGCGGACCAGTAGGTCAAGACCCACTGGTTTGTCGACTACTACAGGGTGCCGAATTATCGAGACCCGGCACCCAAGTATTCACACCTCTGGCAGGTGGATGTGGTGCTGTGATTCCTTGGGGGAATAGCAGGACAATCCTTGTTTGTCACGGAAACGACTTTTAGCCAAACTAGCCCTCTTGTTATGCCTCGTCTTATTTAGACGGGTGACGGACGTTAGGGCTTTCGACATGGATGGTTTTTCTCTATCACACCAGACGGGATTACCTTTACCATATCGAGACGAACTAAGTCCAGTTCATCTTCGGTGTCATACCCATACTTTGTGTCAGACACCAAACTAGGTGTGGTCGGAACACTAATAGGGTATACCGAAATCATTCCCCTTCGTATTCATGCGACGGGTCGACTCCTGACTTCTTACGTGGAACCTCATGGAGGGGTGCCTACCACTACACTGGCCAGATGGAGCCGCTGGCTATTGCATCTAGCGGGCGTCGAACCTTGTGTCAGAGCCCACTCGGTCAAGGGAGCGGTGGCCCCACAAGTCTTTCTCGGCCGACGCTTCCCTAACCGACATTATACGATGCGCGGTTTGAGCGCGAGAGGGTACGTTTAGAACGCTCTATTTCGGCAAACATCTCATACTTCCTTCACACTGGTCAATTCTAAGCTTTAAAAATGCAAATATGAAGCCTCCTGTCATGTGGTAAAATTGAAGATTATACTAGCTTTAGTGTACTAATAATCTTAATTTTAGTAATGACAGGAGGCGAATATTTCCCACCCTATAGGATCCCTCCCATGTTTTATTGGGTTGAACAGAATATGCCCTTTATGTTCAGGAAGGTAAGTACGTTATTGTTGTATGTTTGCTACTTAGATATGTGGCTTGAGAGACTTGTATAGGTTGAATATTTAGACATGTACCTTGAATTATGTTGTGTTTATAGACTCTTAAATATCATTGCTTTAGAATTAATATATATTGATATGTTACTCATTCTAGTATCCATTGGTATATCAGATTCTTAATGTTTATTGTATGCGGACAAGTTATCACGCCAGAGTCCTTTCACCTTTTTCTTTTTCTTGCAGCGTGAACGTTCTCTCATCAAGACAAAGACTCACCTTCCATACCTCTACATCACGGAACTACTGGAGTTGATTATTCTAATATGTTGTGGAACTGTTGACGTATTATGATTATGTTTATTGTTGCTATTTATTGTTTCGCTTCAAAGAAAGAGGAAGTGATGTCATAGACAGGGCCTTTTATGGGCATCATATCTTTTCTCTGATTGGTTGTTACTGTTTCTATGCTGCTGGAGTTTTCAGTAAAGAAAGATATGCAAATATTCGCCTCCTGTCATTACTAAAATTAAGATTATTAGTACACTAAAGCTAGTATAATCTTCAATTCTAATGTCAAAAGTGATAGTGTACAATTTATTAAGGAAAGCATTGAGTTGCTAGTTGTAACATACAGCTAGAGCTTAAATAAAGCTGTGGGATTAACAGTGTAAGGACTGTGTGAAATTGAGTATAGTTCTAGTGTTAGAGAGTGACAAAAAGTGATATTGCGCAATTGTTTATAGGAGGAGAGAACTACATTCAATAACTAGTGGTGACATACAGCTAGCGGGAGAATGGAAGAACTCGTGTATATCTATATATGAAACTGAAGATATAGTATACATATATAGAATGTATCTGGATACAAGAGAAAATAAATTAGTGTAAGGTTGAAATGTGAAATTATAATATATAGATTGTATCCATCAGTTATCCTATCGGAGCCGTGCTTAATTAGAGACATAGTACATTAATAAGTGCTGGGTTTATACTAGAGGGTCTAATGATGTGGTTCTAAAATTGAAAAAAAGGAAAAAAGGGAGAAGGGAAGGAATGTATAACTAATACCTGTGATGTGTATAAGTGCCTAAGTGGCAATAATATTAATACTATTAATAAAAATGAATGATTAAATGGATATGTATCTATGGATAAATGGAGAGATGTATACATGGAAGGGCGTGTGCTTCTTATGGATATATATATATGATTGTGTATATGCAGTACCATCTGTATCCCTTGGATGGGTAAGTGAAGAGGTGGACAATAGTAAAAATAAAAAAAAATAAAAAATATTAATAGGTCCCCCCCACCCTCATGGCCCCCCTCCCACCAGGCTGAAGGGAGAGGAATGGGCTCCCTCGACACTGGAGACTCTCCTCCTCCTTCGGTCGTCAACGGCTGAATGCGCATATGCGGCAAGAGCCGCGTGTGCATTCAGTCAGTCCATAGGAAAGCATTCTTAATGCTTTCCTATGGACGCTGGCGTCTTCTCACTGTGAAAATCACAGTGGGAAGCACCTCTAGCGGCTGTCAATGAGACAGCCACTAGAGGCTGGATTAACCATAATGTAAACATAACAGTTCTCTGAAACTGCTATGCTTACAGCAGGCAGGGTTAACCCTAGATAGACCTTTCACCAAGACCACTTCATTAAGCTGAAGTGGTCTGGGTGCCTATAGTGCTTTAAGCTTATTTTGAAAGTTACAGGTCACAAAATACAAGGACTAAAATAAAATTTCAATGTGAAACAATGTTAGAAGTTGGTATGTTTGTCTTGTAATTTTAGTAGTCATCACAAAATCTAAATTGTCACACAGAAGTATATAAAGTATACACCACAGGCTATTTACCTAAGTTTATTTTGTCACTTTTTACATAGCAGGTTTTTAAGTGTGAATTTTCATAGATGGTTTTGATGGCTCTGTGTTCCATTCTGGAGCACTTCAGCAAGTGACATATTTCAAATATCATAAAGGCATACCATTTCTTAAAGAAGACATCCCTGGATATTCCAAAAGGCATAGTTTGAACCTAAGCATGGGATCATTTTTTCTGCTAGCTTGTACCAAGTGTAGTGGTAATAAGCATTTGTTTCTGCCTTTTTGATACACAAAGTGAGTTTGCACAGTATATTTTGCAAACCTTATGTGTGCTACGACTGTATAATACTTCATATGTTGCTCAGCTATGTCTTCTGCAATACCCCCGTATGTACCTTTGCCAGGTATATATGGATATTGATGGGGAACATTTGAGACACACCCATTCAAGTTTTTTAAAACTTTGAATTTTTACGCAGTGTGCAGGTCTCATTTTGGAGTATTTTAGCAGGCTATATATTCCAACTATCCCATAAAGGCATACCACTTCTTAAAGAAGACATCCCAGGGTATTTCAAAATGCATATTTTGAACCTTAGCGTGGGATAATTTTTCCACAAGCTTGCACCAAGTGCAGTGATGTATTTAGTATTTGTGCTGCCCTAGGCATGACAGAACTCGGGCCTAATTTAAATTTGCCCCACCCCTTCCTGTCAATGCCACACCTCTTCCGTTAAACGACTAACACACACTTTGACAGACACTTTCAGATACACTGACATACACACACTGATTTGACACAAACAATCACTGACTCACTGACATACACACAATCACTGACATACACACACAATGACGCAGACACACACTGACAGGCATACACAATCACTCAGATACACACTGAGAGACACACACACACACACACAATCACTCACATAAACACTGACAGACATACACACACTGACAGACATATACACACAATCACTCAGATATACACACACTGACAGCCAGAAACACACAATTACTCAAACACACACACACACTGACAGCAAGACACATACGATCACTCAGACATACACACACTGACAGCCAGACACACAAAATCACTCAGACATACACACACTGACAGCCAGACACACACAATCACTCAGACATACACTGACAGACATACACACACTGACAGCTAGACACACACAATCACTCAGACATACACACACTGACAGCCAGACACACACAATTACTCAAACACACACACACTGACAGCCAGACACACACAATCACTGACACACACACACTGACAGCCAGAAACACACAATCACTCAGACATACACACACTGACAGCCAGACACACACAATCACTCAGACATACACTGACAGACATACACACACTGACAGCTAGACACACACAATAACTCAGACATACACACACGGACAGCCCCCTTCCCTCCCCTCCCCTCTCCCCCCATCTCTCGTCATCTCCCCAAACAATAACATTAACCATTACTTTTTCTATTTTAATTTAAATCCACCTAGCCTCCCTACCTTTGGGAGTGCTCGATAGATTTTTTTTTTTACCTGCAGTCCAATGGAAGGAAGGGAAGGCAGGTGGTTGTGCGGCTAACTAACATTTTAGGCGGGCGGGCGTCACTGGCGAGGGAGCACTGTTTAGTGAGCTCTCTGCTCAGCTCCCTTGCGCGCTGTAGAGTGATGCCACAAGCCGGAATATGACAAATCAGTGCTCCCTTGCCAGTGCCGCCCGCCCACCTGGAATGTTAGTTAGCCGTGGCAAGGCATTTGCCTGGGCATTTGGGTGCGGCTTTTTTTGCCACCCCCTGGAAAGGGCCGCCCAAGGCAAATGCCTTGTTTGCCTCGCGGAAAATACGTCCCTGACTAAGTGTATTGATAATAAGCATTTTTCTGCCTTTTTGACACAAAGTGAGTTTGCACAGTATATTTAGCAAATCTTATGTGTGCAAGGGCTGTATAATATTTCAGATGTTGCTCAGCTATGTCGTCTGAGTATAACAATACCCCTGTAAGTACGTTTGCCAGGTATATGTGGGTGTTGAAGGGGCACATTTGAGACGCAGCCTGTGACAGACTGCCTGCCACCCCGGACGGGTACCTCTGCCAATCGATGCTCCTAGTGCTCAAAGAGGACTCCAAGTACTCCACCAGACACCATCAGCACCATAGACCCCACAAACTGCCGACCTGTTGGTAGACTGATTTACAACGTCACAAACCAATAACAATAAGGTTACAAGGCACGACACTACCACACACAGCACACAATCCCTCCCCTCTGCCTGAGAAATATTTGAGTCAGATACTGTATTAACCCAATTATCTTCAGGCAGAAAACACACATATTTTTATAAAAACCCCAAAGTACTCCAAAAACACATAATATCCCAACAAATGTTACATCCCCTAATAGCCCTGATCTGGGTCACCAACATATCCAAAAATCACCCAGGAATTCTATGGAAGTAATTTATTTGACCAACTGCAGGAATGGTCCCATGCCCAAAACAGTTCCAGAGAATCAGGGCTTGCGGTTGGTCTAGATCGGTAGTTTGAAAACGAACAAACTATCGAACAGAGTCAATAGTTTTACTCTGGAGCTTGTTCCCTTCATCTAGATGAATGATCCCACCGAACAGTGCCCTTCTAACTTGTATAGAACTGAACGTAGGTGATGTTCAGGAGTTTATGTGTCCTATTTTAGTTCCATGAGATTCATGCCCAAACACCACTGCCTGCGTTCATATGAAGAAGATGGCCGCAACCTTGTGGTTGTCCTTATGATTTGCGGCCACCTAGATGAACAATTAGAACACTGCAGTGAGAAACATTCCAAGTTGTTAATAGGTGTTAACAAGCTCCAGGGTGGTCTCTGGTTCATGCGGTTGTTCGGGAATTTGAAGTGCCGCTTCAAACCGCTTTGGGAGTTCGAAGTGTAGCCATACATAGTAAAATAAAGGAACAAACAGTATCTTTAACCAAAGTCTGTTACAGGGGGCATAGTCACAGGGAAGGAGGCTGGCAAACAGGCTCCTCCAAAAGCCAGTGGCGAGGTTACTTTCTAACTTTGAAGATTTATACTGTGTCCATGTTTCATTTCGGAGTAGTTTAGCTGCTTGGTTATTCAAAGTTCCCCACAAACACATACTATTTATTAAAGAATACACCCCAGGGTAATTCAAAAGGCATATTTTGAACCTTAGCATTGTAGCGTTACTTACCTCTCTTCGAGCCGCGCGCGGTCCTGCTGCTGCACGAGCCGCGCGTGGCTCATCCAACGGCTTCAATAGGAAGGCGGGCAGTGACCGCGAGAAGCGGTCACGTGTCCCGCCTGAATCTAAGAGCGCGCCGCAGGTCTCGGGCGCGCTCTTAAAGAGACAGTGGGAGCCTAAATTGTCAAAAGGCTCCCATTGGCCCCTGTCATGCCACACACCCCAAACACTTACCTTTTGGGGGTGTGGATATGACAGGAGCCAATCAAATTAGTTTAGAAGCTATTTAAACTTACCTCTCCCTTTACTCCCTGCCCTATCATGGTTTCTGTTTCAGTTCCCTTTAGCGCTTGTTGTGTTCAGTTGTGTTCCTTCGTATTGACCTTGGCTTTGTTTCTGACTACGTTATCTCTTTATCCTTATCTGTTCTGTTTGCCGGCTTGCTGTTTACTGTGTACCAGACCCCGGCTAGTCCTAGTTTACGCTGTCTCTCTGTGCCCTTGACCTCGGATCATTCCTGACTCTGTCCCCTCTCATATACGTCGAGTCCGGCCATTCTAAGGTCCGGTAGATGTATCTCTCCTCTGTGTTGTCTTTTGATGAGTTGAATCCTGCGAGTTGGGATATATATTCGTTACATTATGATAGGGCCATGGACCCCGCAGATTTGGCTCAGCAAATGGCTTCTCATGAGGCAAGGTTTGTAGAGCAGGATCACCATATGGATCAGATAGCTCAGGCTCTCCAGACGCTCTTGTCTAGAACTATTCCCGCAACCGCTCCTAACCCTCCTACACCTCTTCTTCCCGAAGTATCCAATTTACCTAATACTTCGCCCCATTTAACACCCCCTCCCAGGTATGGAGGGGAAGCTAAGTCATGCAGAGGTTTCATTAATCAAATAGAATTCCACTTTGAGATGTATCCACGTTCCTTTCCCACTGATAGGTCTAAGGTGGGGTTTTTGATGCATCAACTTACTGACAAAGCACTTGAGTGGGCAAATCCTATTTGGGAAGCCAGTGGACCTATGGTGCATAATTTCAATAGTTTTCTTACTGCTTTTCGTAGAACTTTTGACACAACAAAAAGGTCAAAGAATGCCGCAAGAGCATTAATGAGAATTAAACAGGGTTTTAGGTCTGTGGCTGATTATGCTATTCAGTTTCGTACCCTTGCTTCACAGGTAGATTGGACCAATAATGGGTTAACTACTGCGTTCATGGAAGGTTTATCTGACACTATATTGGATGAGGTAGCGGCAAGGGAGCTTCCTATTGCATTAGAGGACCTTATTGATTACCTCATTGATATAGAAAATAGGATTCGTGACAGGCTCTATACTAAGAACAGGAATAGACGTTTGGTTACACCTTTTAACCCCAGAGTTGATAAACCTGAGAGTGTTAAAGTATCTGAGGAGGAACCCATGCAATTAGGGGTTGCCAAACTCTCGGATACTGAAAAATTACTTAGGAGAAGGGACGGACTCTGCCTATACTGTGGTAGGAGAGACCATATGGTAAAGGAATGTCCTTTGCTTCCGGAAAACTCTCTCACCTAAGACCTTATAGGGGACTCCTAACCGCTTGCTTCTCGACTGGCCTTGGGTGTGATATCTAAGTCTCCTAAATTGCCTCCTAACCATTTGCTTCTACCTGTTTCTCTTCATATGGGAGAGAGTTGTATAGCTGAAAGCATACTAGCCTTGGTTGATTCCGGGACTGCTGAGAACTTCATAGACTCTGGGTTTGTTACGAAAAACAACATTCCCATCAGAGAGAGGGATATACCCTTGGCTATTGAGGCCATAGATGGTAGACCTTTAAGTTCTCCAGTCATTACCCATGAAACTGTGCCATTATTCATGTACACAGGGGTGTTACACTTTGAGACCGTTCAGTTCCAGGCTATCTCCTCTCCCTCTTCTCATATCGTGTTAGGGTACCCATGGTTATGTTCTCACAATCCCATTTTCGATTGGGAGTTGGGACAATTAAAATCATGGAGCAAAGTCACCCCTTTGAATACCATTAATGTTCCTACTACTCCTCCTTTGTCTACTGTTATACCTCCTCAGTACTTGTTTCTCAAGAATGTATTCGATAAAAGGGAAGCTGATAAATTACCGCCTCACAGACCCTATGATTGTGCTATTGATTTATTGCCTGGTACTGAGACTGTCTGAGTTGCACCCAGCTACATACTGCTTAAAGGGATAGAGTGCTGTTCCACACCCTACCATAACTACTTCTGAATTGTGAGTACCATTGGAATTTTGCACCTCCCTAACAATTTTTGAAGTCTATAATCTAATTAAGTTTATTATTATTTTTTTCAAAATGGAACCCATGATTCAACCCAGCACAAGCTTTTATGTCTATTTGGATGAAGGAATGAGGCGGATTTTATCTGCTGCAGAAAATAATCTTGAACTTTTTAATACACCAAATTGGGCAAACTATAAGTAAAGAGTTGGTAAAAGCCTTAAAGAAAAAATATGAGTTTTACATTGTACAGTGTCACATTGGTGGAGTACGAATAAATGAAATGTATTCCAAGGGGGACGTGTATGTATGCACAACCTATTTCATTGATGGATAATACTGAATATCGTACAAAGCTTGAAGGAATTTTGAATAAATGTTCCATGGTCTGGATATTATTAAATCAGGAATTTCTACAAAGCTCTACTGTTAAGAAAAATGAGCAAATCAAAATAGAAAAGGTACATCCAATTCAACACTAGGTTAATCCTTCACAAGAAAATCAATCCAGTAACCGTTCAGTGTATTTGTTTAGAAGAAACTCCCCCTTACAGGGGGATTGTTCAGCGGAGAAACATCGGAAGAATCTGAAGGGGTGGCCATAAGAAGTAGGACTTTACCAGCAATATGGAGAAACAAAGTCCCCCAGAAGATGAAGAAGACACAATAATCAATTTATCTGAGATTTTGTCTAAAGACGATACTACAGCTTTAAGAAAATATTTGACTTTTTGTCTTACTTATACTCCAAATGCTATAGATAATTTGGTGTTGTGTAGGTTCTTCCGTTATGTGAAGTTAAAAGTGTTCTTTAGTAAACCGCTGCTTTCTACCTATCTGAATACCCCATGTAACGTAATATTAAGATTAAGTGATATAAAAGTTCCTTTAATCCATCTAATGCTAATCGTGCTGTTGAAACTTTTATTAACTTGGTGAGTCATGATTTAATAAAAGCACAATATAAAGCTTTAAAAAAATATTTCAACTAAAGCAGGATTTGGTCTTAAAACCAGCTGATAGGGGTGGTGTTATAGTGTTGCTGGACAGGATTGATTACATCATAGAGTTAAACAGTCAATTAATGGGGACACACATAAGGCTATTATTCAGAGAAGCTCACTGGAAATTAGGGAATTTAAAACCCTGACTTCAATAGGCCCTAATTATTATGATCTCAATCCGTTATTATAGACATTGTCATATTGGTTTTAACTTTTGGATTTTAACTATTTTTTTGTTTTTGCAGTTTATTCTTAATCTGTCATATTGGTGCTGGGGACATATCTACTAAATGCACATAAATGAATTCTGGACCAGTCAGGTCTTTATCTCTTATATTCTAACAATTTAATCATATAAAATGTAATGACTTTGATTACTTTTTATATATCTCTGATAGATTTATTGAATAAATTCTATAATATGATAGTTTTTTCACTTTATGCACTTTATCTTAGAATAATGGGTTTCACACCTGCTTTTTATATTTGGTTATATAGTTACTTTTTATTGTGATATTTCATATAATACAATTCAACACTTAAAATATAATTATGAACTAGAACTATTCACAGCTTTGGAATCTAGCTATTAACATGTACACTGTCTATCCAAATTATGTACACGTTTCTTTATGTGTGTATATATGTGTATATATAACTTTTGGAACACATATACTGATTCTTTATCACTTTATATATGTTCTTTTCTCCTTTTTACACACGTATATCTTCTATATTATATTTGTCAGATAATCAAATATTATCATACTAAAGTTATTAATAGTAATGCTTGAAGAAATTGGACTCGATCTGGCATTGATTCATTTTATTGTTTATTACTGTGATATTTACCTTTTAATTTTTATTTTTTTTCCAATTTTGTCTCCATATCCCAGGGATGGTACTTGTTGAGAAAGCTTCCAATTGAGTTAATTTGCACTCGTGACACAGCTGTTAGCCTTTACTATCAATGTGGCCATACTGGGGGTTGTATATGGATGTAATTTTAACTAATTGTTTGATGGGATCTTGTTAATTGTTAATCACTTGTATTCCTATAAAAATGAATGTATACATGCACTTAGTAGCTTGACAAAGACCGTGTAGGTCGAAACGTTGCGATGGAGTGGGTTCAATAAAATTGCCTGATTTGTACCTTGGAGTGCCTCAACTTTCCTTCTATTTTGTTATTGATTTATTGCCTGGCACTATACCTCCAAAGGGCAGGGTGTACCCTTTATCTATTCAAGAAAACCGTATCATGGAGGAGTATGTTAAGGAATCACTAGAAAAGGGGTTCATTAGGAGATCCTCTTCTCCGGCTGGAGCGGGGTTTTTCTTCGTATCTAAGAAAGAGGGTGATTTAAGACCGTGTATCGATTACAGAGGTCTAAACAAAATCACTATCAAAAATGCATACCCTATACCTTTGATTACAGAATTGTTTGACAGGCTGAAAAATGCTACTGTATTCACTAAATTGGACCTTAGAGGTGCATACAATTTAATACGTATTAAGAAAGGTCACGAATGGAAGACTGCATTCAACACCAGATCTGGTCATTACGAGTATACTGTTATGCCATTTGGTCTTTGCAATGCCCCAGCAATATTTCAAGAATTCATTAATGACGTCCTAAGATACTTTATTCACACATTTGTAATTTTATATTTGGATGACATACTGATATATTCTAGAGATCTACACACTCATCACAGACATGTTACAACGGTCCTGAAGACCCTTCTTGCTAATGGTCTTTATTGTAAACTAGAAAAATGTTTATTTGACCAATCCCAATTTACCCACAACCCAAGAAACTCTGAATGTAAAGGTGGTGGTGTTGGTTTTCTCCTCTCCCCTCACTGCTCTTTTAAACCTCTTCCCACCCCCCCTTCTCTCTCTTTCCCATCATTTGAAATACACTCAATTCGCCTTTTCAAGCCCTTCTCTGCTAACATTGCTGTTATTTACCGCCCCCCTGGTTCCCCTCTTCTCTTCCTTGACCACTTTGCTGCCTGGCTACCCTATTTCCTCTCTTCTAACATTCCATCCCTAATTCTCGGGGACTTCAATATTCCTATAAACCCACCTTTGACCTCTGCAGCCACCAAACTACTTTCCATGACTTCCTCCCTCGGGCTATCGCAGTGGGCAGATTCTCCCACCCATGTAGCTGGCAATACCCTTGACCTAATCTTCACTTATGCATGTACAGTATCTAATATCTGCAACACTCCATATCCACTCTCTGATCACCACCTCTTATCATTTGCTCTCACATACCCCCTCACCCAAAAACCTCAGCCTAACCCCCCTCAACTCAGGAGGGACCTTAATTCTCTTGATCTCCAACAGTTGTCAGCTGACATTGATTCACAACTGCTGTCCATCCCTTCCCTCTCCTGTCCTTCACAGGCCATCTCCATATATAACTCTACTCTTACATCTGCCTTGAACACTGCAGCGCCACTCCAAACAAGCACCTCGAGGAGGACCCGCCCCCAACCATGGCATACTAAATCAACGCGCTACCTGCAAAGATGCTCCCGTTGTGCTGAACGCTCATGGAGGAAGTCTCGTACACAATCAGACTTTCTCCATTATAGATTCATATTGTGTTCATACAGTGCAGCCCTTGCCCTTGCCAAACAGTCCTATTTTTCCACTCTCATTAGTTCATGTTCCCGCAACCCCAGGCGTCTCTTTCACACCTTTAATTCTCTTCTTCGCCCTGCTGTGGCCACCCCCAAAACTAACCTTACTGCTGATAACTTCGCATGTTACTTCACTGACAAGATTGAACAGCTAAGGAAAGAATTCTCCCCTCCTTTCTGTTTCTCAATCACACATAGATCATGCCTTTCCTACCCTTCAGACATTCTCCCCAGCTACTGACCAAGAGGTGGCTGCTCTTCTTTGCTCCTCTCGCCCCACCACTTGCCCGCTCGATCCTGTCCCATCTCACCTTATTAGATCTCTCTCCACTTGTCTCGTGCCTTCTCTAACACACATCTTCAACTGCTCGCTCTCCTCTGGCATCGTCCCTGCTGACCTTAAACATGCCACTGTAGTACCTATACTAAAAAAACCATCCCTCGACCCATCCACCCCCTCTAACTACCGTCCCATATCCCTGCTCCCTTTTTCCTCAAAGCTTCTGGAAAGACTTGTCTTTACCCGTGTGTCTCATTTCCTCAATTCCAACTCTCTCCTTGACCCTCTTCAATCTGGCTTCCGCCCTCTCCACTCTACAGAGACTGCCCTTATCAAAGTTACTAACGACCTAATCGCAGCTAAATCCAAAGGCCACTACTCCATACTAATTCTTCTTGACCTCTCAGCGGCCTTTGACACCGTTGATCATGCTCTCCTTCTTCAAACTCTTCAATCGCTTGGTCTCTGTGACTCTGTCCTCTCATGGTTTTCCTCTTATCTCTCCCAACGCTCATTCAGTGTCTCCTTTTCTAATGATACCTCCTCCCCTTGCCCTGTCTCAGTTGGAGTTCCCCAAGGCTCCATCCTTGGTCCCCTTCTATTTTCTCTTTATACTGCCTCTCTTGGCAAACTTATTACCTCTTTTGGATTTCACTACCACCTGTATGCTGATGACACCCAGCTATATCTCTCCTCCCCGGACCTCTCCCCTGCCGTCCTGCAACGTGTCACTGCTTGCCTTTCTTCCATCTCTGACTGGATGTCCTCCCGCTTTCTGAAACTCAATCTCTCAAAAACTGAGCTCCTTGTCTTTCCTCCTCCTAATACTGATCCTCCTCTTTCGCTCTCCCTCCAAGTTTGTGGTACCAACATCAGTCCATCCTTGCAAGCGCGCTGTCTTGGCGTCATACTTGACTCTGGTCTCACCTTTGAGCCTCACATCCAGCATGTTGCCAAATCCTGTAGATTCCATCTTAAAAACATAGCCCGCATCCGCCCCTTTCTCGCACCAGATACTACCAAGGAGCTTGTCCATGCTCTAGTAATTTCCCGCATGGATTATTGTAACCCTCTCCTGATTGGTCTCCCCAATAGCCGTACTGCACCCTTACAGTCCGTAATGAATGCTGCTGCTAGATTGATTTTCCTCTCTAGTCGTTTCTCTCACACCTCACCCCTCTGCCAGTCCTTACATTGGCTTCCTGTATGCTATAGGAGTCAATTCAAGGTACTAACTCACACCTATAAAGCACTGAACAACTCTAGCCCCTCTTATATCTCCTCACAGATCCATAGGTATGTCCCTTCTCGGTCTCTCCGTTCTGCCCGTGACCACCTCCTGTCCGTTGTCCGCACTCGTACGGCCAACTCGCGCTTGCAGGACTTCTCACGGGCGGCTCCCTTCCTATGGAATAGCCTGCCTACCGCCATCAGACTCTCCCCTAGTCTTGCATCTTTTAAGAAGTGCCTTAAAACCCATCTCTTTAGGAAAGCTTATGGCCTCCAAGACTAACCCTTACCTCACATACCTGTCTCTTGCCCTCTCCTAAAGGGCAGCCCACCTTATTTGATTGTAAATTCCTGTCCTAATGTGTTTTACACCCCACCTCCTATAGAATGTAAGCTCGTTTGAGCAGGGTCCTCTTCAACCTATTGTTCCTGTAAGTTTATTTGTAATTGTCCTATTTATAGTTAAATCCCCCTCTCATAATATTGTAAAGCGCTACGGAATCTGTTGGCGCTATATAAATGGCAATAATAAATAAATAAATAAAAATCCGAAGTCCAGTTTTTGGGGTATTTGATTTCCGCCAAAGGTTTTCGTATGGATCCCCAGAAGCTTTCTGCTGTCATAGAATGGCCTCTACCACAAGGTTTGAAAGCAATTCAGCATTTTCTTGGTTTATCAAATTATTATAGACGCTTTATTAATGGTTTTTCTTCTATTGTAGCACCTATCACCCGTATGACAAAAAAGGGTGGTAATACTCGTGTCTGGTCTCCCGAGGCACTTCAGGCTTTCGACTTTCTTAAATCTACATTCGCCTCTGCACCTATTTTACAGCATCCTATCCCCTCACTGCCTTATATTCTTGAAGTTGATGCTTCTGATATCGGGGTAGGTGCTGTTTTGTCCCAAAGAGAATCGCCTGAAAAGCCATTGCATCCTTGTGGCTTCTTTTCTAGACAAATGTCCAAAGCTGAAAAGAATTATGATGTGGGTAATCGTGAACTCCTTGCTATTATATTAGCTCTTAAAGAATGGAGGCACTTGTTAGAAGGAACTAAGGATCCTATCCTCATTTTTATGGATCACAAGAATCTATCCTACCTTGGTGAAGCTAAAAGATTATCTTCTAGGCAGGCTAGGTGGTCTCTATTTTTGTTCTGTTTCAATTATATTATCACCTATAGGCCAGGTGATCGCAACATTAAAGCAGACGCTCTGTCCAGACAGTTCGAGACTACTGACAAACAAGAGGTTGATGTTACTCCTGTCATTCCCCCAGACAGGATAATAGCTACTACTATGTTGTCTATTTCTTCATCCTTCTTGCAGACCATACAGGCGAAACAAAGCATGGCACCTAGCGAGAGGCCTATTGATGCGTTGTTTGTTGATGTTCCCGAGAGACGGGAGATTCTATCATGATATCATGATACTAAGACTGCTGGACATCCTGGTATTACCAAAACGATGTCAGCGGTTTCTCGATATTTTTGGTGGGGTTCCTTACGAAAGGATGTCACTGACTATATAAGTGCTTGTACTACTTGTGCATGTATGAAATCTTCTCGTAGAGTACCTTGTGGGCTTTTGCATCCGTTACCCGTTCCCGAGAGACCTTGGTCTAACCTATCCATGGATTTTATTGTTGAGTTACCCCCTTCAAATGGTAACACAGTCATCCTGATGATAGTAAATCGGTTTTCCAAAATGGCTCACTTTGTGTCTCTTCACAAGTTGCCCACATCCAAGGAACTGGCTCTTATCTTCGCTAGAGAAGTGTTTCGGTTACATGGTATTCCCGTATCTATTGTGTCCGATAGGGTTAGCCAATTTATTTCCAGGTTCTGGAAAGCCTTTTGTTTGGAAATGGGTATTTCGCTCTCATTTTCTTCCGCTTACCATCCCCAGTCTAATGGAGCTGCTGAACGTGCCAACCAGTCTCTGGAGCAGTACCTTCGTTGTTTTGTGTCTCACCATCAGGACAATTGGTCTGACCTGCTTCCTTGGGCTGAATTTGCTCGGAATAATGCCACTCATGATTCTTCCGGCAAATGCCCTTTTTACATTGTCTATGGCCAGCATCCCGTTGTTCTTCCGGCTGCATTCTCCTCACAGGGCATGCCAGTTCTGGATGAGCATTTGGCTGGTTTGCGTAATACTTGGGAGCAGGTTAAGCGTTCTTTGGTGGATTCCGCTGCTCGCCAGAAGGCTCAGGCTGACAAGCTTCGCAGAGAGGCTCCTTCTTATGTTGTGGGGGACAGGGTTTTGCTTTCCACGCGGAATATTCGCCTCCGGGTGCCTTCTATGAAATTGGCTCCCCGCTTTATTGGCCCTTATCGCATTCTGCATAAGGTTAATCCTGTTTCATATGCTTTGGGTCTTCCTAAAAATCTGCGTATTCCTAATGTCTTTCACACCTCGTTGTTGAAGCCATACGTACGCAACCGCTATACCCGGCATACACCCCCTCCCCCACCTGTCTCTGTGGAGGGTCATGAGGAATTCGAAGTTTCTGCTGTTCTTGACTCTCGTTTCCTTAGGAGTCGACTTCAGTAATTGGTGCATTGGAAGGGCTATGGGCCTGAGGAGCGCAGTTGGATTTCAGCTGATGCTGTTCACGCTCCCCGCCTTGTGCATTCTTACCATTCTCGTTTTCCTGCCAGGCCTGGGCCTGCCCGACCAGAGGGTGTGTCCTCAGGGGGGTGTACTGTAGCGTTACTTACCTCTCTTCGAGCCGCGCGAGGTCCTGCTGCTGCACGTGCCGCGCGCGGCTTATCCGACGGCTTCAATAGGAAGGAAGGCAGTGACCGCGAGAAGCGGTCACGTGTCCCGCCTGAATCTAAGAGCGCGCCGCGGGTCTCGGCGCGCTCTTAAAGAGACAGTGGAAGCCTAAATTGTCAAAAGGCTCCCATTGGCCCCTGTCATGCCACACACCTTTTGGGGGTGTGGATATGACAGGAGCCAATCAAATTAGTTTAGAAGCTATTTAAACCTACCTCTCCCTTTACTCCCTGCCCTATCGTGGTTTCTGTTTCAGTTCCCTTTAGCGCTTGTTGTGTTCAGTTGTGTTCTTTCGTATTGACCTTGGCTTTGTTTCTGACTACGTTATCTCTTTATCCTTATCTGTTCTGTTTGCCAGCTTGCTGTTTACTGTGTACCAGACCCCGGCTAGTCCTAGTTTACGCTGTCTCTCTGTGTCCTTGACCTCGGATCATTCTTGACTCTGTCCCCTCTCATATACGTCGAGTCCGGACATTCTAAGGTCCGGTAGACGTATCTCTCCTCTGTGTTGTCTTTTGTTGAGTTGAATCCTGCAAGTTGGGGTATATATTCGTTACAAGCATGGAATCATTTTTTTGCTAGTTTGTTCCAGGCGTAGTGGTAATGAGCATTTTTTAATGCATTAAGCATTTTTTATGTATTTTTTTACTTTTTTAAACTTTGTTTACTTTTAAAACTTGTTTTTCAACTTTTTTGTTTACTTATCAATTACTTTTTTAAACTTTCTTAAAACTTTTTTTACACTTTTAAAATTTGTATAAACTTTTTTTTACCATTAACCCCTAACTAGCAGTAAGCAGCACTAACAGTAAATTCCCAAAAGCTTGCAAAATATATCATTTTAAAATATTTAAATTAATTAATGAAATAAATTGAACCCCTCAGGGTTAAATTTTTTAATAAAAGTTAACCCTCAGGGGTTAAAAAAAAAAATCAGATCAAAATACAGAACACAGTATTATACTGTGATCACTGTAAGAAATGATCAACTGGCAAAGAAGTGGTTAATCTTTATTAGGACTGGGTAAAGAGGGGGGTGGGACTTTTTTATTTGAATAGTACATAGATAGAAGAACATTGTATATGAGGTTTGTGAAGTAACCAATTCATGCCAAGTATAATGGGTAATAAAGTTAATTTCACAATGTCAAATTTTAAATATTCATTGTGATTAATTTCAGTAGTCATCTTTAGAGGCATGGTTTCATATTCAATAGGAGCAGATGAAATGGTAGAACCATCGACCACTCTAATGGACACAAAGGAAGGTTTTCGAATGGAAGGAATTTTATTTTTGGAAACGAGAGTTGAATCAATAAATGTTCGAGCAGCACCGGAATCAATAATAGCTTCAGTTTGAATCCTTTCTAGATCCCACTGTAACATGATAGAGACAACACAATGATGAGTTGATTTAGGAGATGCATTAAATATGTTGTATTCAAGTTTTTTCTTAACCCTCTTTGAATTTTTTTGTAGAGGACAGGTGTCCAGGAGATGTTCCTTTGAAGCATAGTACATACAATGCTTAAAGAGACACTGTCATTGCCGAATCCAGTTTTTTTTAACCCCCCTCCCGACTCCACTACATCTAATTGTCCCCCTAGAAACCAAAATACTCCTAAGTCCCCCAGCTTACCTATTTTTCATCATTATTTTCTTCCCGGACCTAAGTCCTGGGCGTCGCCATCTTTGTGTGTGTAGATGAAGTCCTTGTGAGACACATCATCAGCCCACACTAGATTGCGCAGTGAAATTCCTGTGCATGCCCAGTTAAACACTTGGGCATGCGAACGGGAATTTCATCTATTCATTAATTTGTCAGAAAGATGAATAAATGAATAGAAATGTCAAACGAATGAGCGAAGACCTCTTCATTTGTTTGGTTTATTACAAGGAGGAAACTACTGGCACGCAGCTCCCTTCTTGTAATAGGTAAACATATAAGCAGCAGGGCAGTGCTCCCTGCCACTTCCTAAGCCCCCATGTCCTCCCTCACTCATTATGACCCCCATAATAGCATAAGGGAGGGGGGGGAACCTATTGTTCTCCCCTTGGCCCCAACCCATTAGCGGGAGATGGGGGCCCTAAATTAAAATAGTGAGTAACCTAGTGTCCTCCCCCCAGCCTCCACCCATGAGTGGCGGGTGGGGGCCCTAAATTACAATAAGTCTTCCTACCCAGCCCCACCCATGAGTGGCAGGTGGGGGCCCTTAATGAAAATGGGGGTTCTATTGGCCTCCCCAGCCCCCACCCCTGAATGGCGGCCCTAAATTACAATAAGGGGGAGACCTATTGTCCTCCCCTTGGCCCCCTACCACTGAGCGATGAGTGGGGCCCCTAAATTACAATAAAGGGGGGCCTATTGTCCTCCCCCTCCCTCAGTCCCCACCCATGAGAAGCAGGTGGGGGCCTAAAATGAAAATGGGGGGACTTATTGTCCTCCCCCGGCCCCCATCCTTGGGCGGTGGGTGGGGGCTAAGTGTAAATATCCTCCCAGGTGACAAGGGGTCCCCAAGCTCCTAGTAACCTCTGCCACCCAAAAAAATGGTTTAATAAATTCCTACCTACCCCCCTCACCCTAAAAATAGAGAGGGGGGAACAAGAAAACGAAATACCTGTAAATAAAAAAATAACTTACCATTTGATGTCTTCTTTTTTCTAAAATCTTATTTTTTCAGCCCTAAAAAGGTCAAATAAAAATCCATGATACCCATCAAACTCTGAAAATAAAATAAAACACCTGAGCACCAAAACAAAAATCAGACGAAATCCAAGCCAACCAATCAGAGTGCTCTGAGAGGTAAATGAAGAGCCTGACAGGTAAGTCAGTTAAAATCCAACCAATCATAGTGCTCTGTGTCATTTTACACAGCGTGGGAAAGTTCTTTGGAATTTTCCCATGCTGTGTAATTTGACTCATAACAACACTCAGATTGGTTGCTTTCAAGGTGAGTTAAAAAGGCAGTCATGGATGATTCATCACCATTCCTGATGAAAAAAATAATACCTATGTATTGGTGATAGACAACCAGATTCGCTGATGATTTCAGTGATAAAGGTAATGAAAATAAGTTGCTAGATAGAGCCTTTCAAGAAGTTAATAACAGGATAGAGAATCACTAGTAAGGTATAAGGAAAAACAACAGAATGTAAAAGATAATAATATATATGATGAAACACTTAACTTGATTCTCCCAGAGAAGCAAGAATTATTTTTGGGGTGTTCCAAATCTAAAATGCAATATTACTCAGACTCAATCTTTTTTAAATAGGACCATGCAAAATCCGTTTAATCTAAGGGGTTCTATAGATGTGGGATGTGCAGAGCTTGTAAGAACACAAAAAGCTCCAAAAGAAAATTAAAGAATTACTACACCCACAGAATGTTGACTTAAATTTCAAGACAGACCCTCTGTCAATCGATGCTCCTAGTGCTTACCAAGGATCATCAACACCACACAAGACACCATAAGCACTGCAGACCCCACAACCGCCGCAGCTTGGTTTGGATCTTGCCGTCTCCTACCCAGCCTGGACCTATGACAAGGCTCCAGGCTCCAGTGGGTGAACCTCTTTTCCTTCAGAGAGAGAAGCAGGAGCAGCTCTTAGAAGAGCTAGTGATTAGCATCCAGGGGAGTATACAGAGTATAGCAATCCCCAGTGTGATATAGCGGTACCCTACAACACGAGACGAGGCTGCGAGTTGAGGGTAAGACGGTCTGAAGGTTTATTGAAAAGCTTGAGTTTTTATACAATTTTTACAGCAAAGGTGATGCCCAGGTGGACCTAGCTGGGCACTGAATACAAAACATACAAACCATTAAAAACTGTAATTAACAGTACGACACTCCCACATACAGTAAACAATCCCTTCCCTCTGTCTGTGATATAATTAAGGTAGTTAATGCATTAACTTAATTATCCACAGGCAGAAAAAACACACATTATTATAAAGTCCCATAAGTACCCTAAAACATAACATATCTCCATAATCCCTTACATCCCCTGATAAGCTTGATCTGGGTGAACAACATATCCAAAAATCACCCAGATTAGATCAGGGGTTCAGAAATGTTATGGAAGTCATATTTTTGCCCAGGCGAACCCAGGATTTCATGCCCAAGACAGTTCCATAGATTCACGGCTAAGTGCCGCTGGAGGACCGACCGGTGAGGTTTTCATGCCGAATATAGTTCAAAGGGCATTCGCAGCTAAGTCCCCCTGAAGTCTATTCGCAGTTTTAGCTCATGCGAACAAGATGGCCGCCACTTTGACTGTTTGGGAGTTAAAAAAAAAAACAATGTTTAAAGTCCCAATAGGCACAATTAGGGTCTCTCAGCCAAAATAAATTAAAGGGGCCATAGTCACAGGTTAAAAGGCTGGCCATTAATCCTTTACAAAATCCAGTGGCGAAGTTGCTTTCGCCACACTGTTATTTTGAACATGTAATTTATATGATTAACTGTACATGCATAGGATATGCTACTCGCCCTCTGCAGGTTAGACTACAGGAACACATACACAATATTATGAACAGTTTTACTAAACATAGTTTGTCCTTACATTTTAAAATGAAACACAATAGTGACCCAAGTCAAATGAACTTTATGGGCATTCAAAAAGTTCATTTTAATTGGAGGGGCGATGATATTATTTTAAAAAATGGGACAAACTGAAATTAAGTGGATTTTTAATTTAAATACGTTGCAACCCAACGGTTTGAATAATGATTTTGAGCTTTGCCACTTTTTATAATAAGATTTTTTATAAACATTTTTATTGTTCCCATTTTTTTTTTCCGATTCTTGCAGAATTTTTACTAGAATTACAGATAAGCATGATTTATTAATATACATGTCAGTTTAAATTATTGGTTCATCAAATAGGTGATCATTGTGATTTACATGTTAATATATATATTTAGACATATATATATATATATATATATATATATATATATATATATATATATATATATATATTATACATACGTGGTATTTAAGTCTACCCAGATATTTATTCATTTTCAAAGTTCTTAACCTCAATATATATTGATTCTATATTTGCTGCTAAAATTTGTAAGAATCCAACAGGATTATTCCTCTGATCGATTTCTCCTTCTTCATTTATTTATTTTGGTTTTTATCTATTTCCTTCCCTTGTTTTATGCCCTAATTCTTTGTGTTTTTAAATTAATTCAATTTCTATGAGACTTTGATGGACTACAATCCCTTCTGAATACACTGTTAGTATTCATGACAGTTAGATATGTGGATTAAGGAGAGAATCGCCCACACACAAGGTGGCTTCCTGGACCTCAATGGATATAACAAGGTAGGCGCAGACTCAGTGTTAAGACACTAAGGTGGGCGGATCTTCAAGAACGTTGCGTCTGGCCTGCAACATCACGTCCGACTTTGGATGAAGAGGCTACGAGCAACAGCTGTAACCACACACACCCCCGACTACCAGCGTTATGATTGGTCAACGGCGAAGCATGGCAACCAATCAGATAAGGAATCAAGCTATATGTATACAGACCTTTACAGGAAAATACATTTTGCTTAACCCTTTCAGGACGGAGTCAATAGTGCACGTTCTGATCAAAACAAAATGTAAACAAAAACTGGAATTTGCGCTATATGTCTGTTCACCCGTAGTTCCCCTCTTTCATATTATATGCACCCACACTTATTATATATCATTTTGTTCAGGAGAAACAGGGCTTTAATTTATCATTAACTATTCATATATGGAACATAATTCATTATGAATAAAATTTAAAAAAAATGTGAGAAAATAAGATTTTTTTTTTTACATTTTTATTTCCGTCTGACATTTTAGCTGTGAATGTCATAATACTGTTAGGTTTTACTGCACAAAAATGCACATATTTGTAATCAGCGATGTCTCACGAGTACAACAGTATCCCCCATTAACAGGTTTTATGGTGTTTTGGAAAGTTACAGGGTCAAATATAGAACGTTCCATTTTCAAATAGAAATTTGCCAGATTGGTAATGTTACCTTTGAGACGGTGTGGTATCCCAGCAATGAGAATTACCCCCATAATGGCATACCATTTGAAAAAGTAGACAACCAAAGGTATTGAAAGTGGGGTATGTTTAGTCTTTTTAGTAGCCACTTAGTCACAAACACTGGCCAAAGTTAGCGTTCATATTTGTTTTTGTGTTAAAAAAGCAAAAAACGAATATTTGGCCAGTGTTTGTGACTAAGTGGCTACTAAGAAAGACTGGACATACCCCACTTGTAATACCTTGGGTTGTCTACTTTTGCAAATGGTATGCCATCATGGGGGTAATTCTCATTCCTGGGCTACCATACGCTCTCAAAGGCAACATAACCAATCTGGCAAATTTCAATGTCAAAAAAATTAAATGTAAGCCTTATATGTGACTCTCTATCTTTCCAAAACACCATGAAACCTGTACATGGGGGGTACTGTTATTCTTGGGAGACTTCACTAAACACAAATATTAGTGTTTTAAAACAGTAAAACATATTACAACAATAATATAGTCCATAAAAGTGCCGTTTGTTTGAAAAAAAATGCAAAAAACTTCACTTTTACTTAAAATATCATCGTTGTTATACAATTTACCAATTTGAAACACTAATATTTAAGTTCAGCGAAGTCTCCCTAGTAAAACAGTACCCCCCATGTACAGGTTTTATGGTGTCTTGGAGAGTTACAGGGTCAAATATATTGCTTGCGAATTAAATTCTCAGCACTTTCTCCCTGTGTTGTCAGGTATGTCAATCCAATTTTAATTAATCAAATCACCTAATTATGTTAAAAGATTACTTAAATATACAAATAATAGAATTTTAATATATATGCATTTATAGGTATTTAAATTCTACGTGTATACTAATGTAATCTTTTATGTAATTATATGTATTTATCTATATATATATATTTGCGGTTATTTGCATTTTATATATAGATAGATATATATAGAATGTCATTCTAAGTGTATTTTGTTACCAATATATATATATATATATATATATATATATATATATATATATTAATAACAAAATACAGTTAGAATGAAATTACATATGTATATATAATTTATATTAAATTTTGTTTCAATATTTTATTTATTAATTTTATTATTTTATTTATTTATTATTGTAATTATACGTATTTATATATATAATATATGTGTATATATCTATTATATATATATATAATATATGTATATTATATATATGTAACGTCATTCTAAGTGTATTTTAATACTAATATATGTACTTATATTAGTATTAAAATACACTATGTATGACATTAAATATATATTTAATATACATATATATTATATATATAATATATATATACATATATTATATATATATATATATATAAATACATTTAATTTATTTTATAACCTGTCTAATCATTTTTTTTTATACTTCCCACCAGCAGGGGGACTGTCTGATATTTTAGACAGCCCCCCTGCTGGCAGATCCACAACCAGCTATAGGGGGCCATGTGATTGCTCTTTGAGAGCGATCACATGGCCCCTGGGGGCCTGATTTGCCGTGGGAGGGCTGCCTGGGCTGTGAGGCAGTCCTCCCGAAGCGGAGCGCCGGGAAGGTAAGTATCCCGGGCGCTCCAGGGCTTAAAGCCGTTACGGCGTACTATGCCGTCACAACGGCTTTAAAGCCCACTTAAAGCGTGATGGCATAGCACATCGTAACGGCGGGAAGGGGTTAATAAAGCCCACCGGCGAAATAAGTCTCTTAGAGAGAGGAGGGTCCACTCTACACCATATACTTTGGGACTGGTATTACTTACTTATATACATTTTTATTTGTGTTTTACTAATAAAGTGTTATTTGATTTGATCACCCGTCCTGTGGACCTCTACTGTTTCCTGCTCCTGAATAAAAGAAGGGTAGTGCATCCCTTAAAGAAACACGCGCTTCCATACTAAGAGCCTAGTATAATTGGCTCTACCAAAGGTGAGCAGTTTATTGCACTGGCACTTTGGATAATTTTCTACCTCAACGATTTTGCACTAGAGAATTTTGTCTCCCTTTTGTCTCATATTTGAGAACCACTGGGTCAAGAATCCGGAGAGGGTTTGACCAGACATACTCCTGCTTCTGAGACCTGAGTCTATCCTTATAGGGCTCTATACCATGAGAGTTTGGTCTATATTCTTGAACATTACACTCTGGTCTCATTGATATACTACACTATTTTGTGCCGTTTTTCTATTTTAGAGAACATTGTTATCATACACCCCCCACAATATCTAGTGGGAGAACATTGTTATTATACACCCCCTTACTATTTAGTGGGTTAAGTGTATCTTATATACTAGCGCTCCACTGAGTGTTTTTTTTTATGTTGGTGTGTTCCACTAGGTTCACTTTAAAAAAGGTATGATCCCAAGCCTTATGACAAAGCATTTCCCTGTTCAATTTCATTCCACCTATAAAACCTATTCTAGAAGGGTGTCAATCCTGTTTAGTAGGAATGTGGCATGCCAGACTGTAAAGTAATTGATGACTCTGAAGGCAGAATCCTTATTTGGGTAGGCAAGATTAACAACATAACTTACCCAGTGGCTAACATTTACTTTCCAAATGCGGGCCAATTTACATTTTTAAATAACATTTTTAAGAACGCTTTGGGTGAATGCAACAGGAGGCTGTTTTTGTGCGGTGATACAAACTTTGTGATGGATAATGAATTGGATATAATGAGAGAGACTGTTTCTTCATCTGAAAGGTGCGACAGTAAAATTTTGGCATAGAGATGTTCTCATTATCTTTTTTCTATGGGTATATATGATGCATGGCGAGTAACTCATGAGAGTGAAAAAGACTATACTTATCATTCAGTGTAGTATAACATATACTCATGTATTGATATGTTTTTGGTGCATGAGGCAACTTTGCATACTGTATTAAGATCTGAAATATTAGATATCAATTGGTCTGACCATGCCCTGATAATGTTACATGTTTCTGAGTCCCTCTCGGTGACTCCAGACAGACAGCGGAGATTAATTGACAACTTGGTTTTGGAACTTTAAAATAAATTACAAGCTGAAACTACCCTCACTAATTACTCTAAAGAGAATTTGGATCCAGACCTGGCTAATGCAACAGTTTTTGGAATGATCATAAATCTATTATGAGAGGTCACTTTATTCAACGAGCATCCTACTTGAAAAAAACGGAATCTAAAAATTTGAAATCTCTTGAAAAAGATTTATACAACTTAAATCAGGCGAATAAACTTGGCCCATCCCCCCTCAGTGTTGGCTATGATAAATGACATCAAGCAACAAATTGACACTATACAATTGCCTCGTACAAGGTTGATGTTCAAACGTTTAAGACAATTTTTTTACTCCAAAGGAATAAAGCCTCAGCAATGCTTGCCTCCAAATTGAGACAAAATGGCTCAATTTAGGATTGAACATCTTGTGATTGACAGTGGTGAAAAAATAGTACATCGAACCATAATTAGCAATTTATTCGCAAAGTACTATAGGTCCCTTTACAATCTTAATTCGGACCCAAACATCAGTCAACCCAATTTGGACATCATTAGATGTTTTTTTTTTTTATATATAACATTCAGCTACTAAAAATGTCCCAAGATAAATTGGAGACTCTAAATTTAGCTATAACCCAGAATGAGGTATTTGAGGCAATTAAAAATACTCCTACTTGTAAGGAACTGGGACCGGATGGTTTTACCATGCATTACTATGGGACTATTTCAATTATTTTGTCTCCACACTTGACTGGGCTATTTAATTCATTTCGGAATAAAGGTGGAATGCCCGGTGAAGCACTATGTGCCCAGATTCTGACTCTCCCCAAGCCGGGAAAGGATCCAAATAAATGTGCTAATTTTCATCCTATTTCGTTGCTCAACAACTATAACAAATTATATGCCAAAGTTTCGGCTAATAGATTGGCCAAAATAATCCCTAAACATGTTAAAAACAATCAGGTTGGATTTGTGTTAGACAGACAAGTCACGGATGGCATTAGGAGGTTAATCAATATTATTAATCAAATTAGAACAGATTGAGCACCTTCTCTGGGTAATTCATTAGATGAGGAGAAGGTTTTAGATAGAATACACTGGGGATACTTGAAAGAGGTTTTGTTTAACCCCTTAAGGACACATGATATGTGTGACATGTCATGATTCCCTTTTAGTCCAGAAGTTTGGTCCTTAAGGGGTTAAATCTGGTTTTACAACTCCACTAATAAATGCAATATTTGCTCTGTATCATCATCCTACAGCTAGAGTGTCAGCCCATGGTTTCATCTCAGAAAGATTTCCACTTACATATTATTCTGGTGATGAAACCCCTGGCGGAACTAATTAGGACTGCCCCGAAGACAGGGGTGTTGCGATTGGTGGTGTCACTCATAAGAATGGTTTTTTTGCAGATGATATAATTTTTTTCTTTAAGGAACCCAGTTGCATTTCTTGATTCCTTGAAGCACATATTAAAACAATTTGGAGATGTTTCCTATTATTAACTAAACAAAACTACGACACAGGATTTTCCCTTTAATGTTCTACAGCCTGTCATGGATAGTCTGAGGGATGCCTTCAATTTTGAATGGAAGGAATGTGATTTACTTGGGCATAAGCTTAACCAAAAACCTGTCGAACATGTATGCGTGTAACTTGGCAATAATCTGGCCAGCACTACAGAAGGAGATGGACAGATGGAGGGAGCTGGAGATATCTTGGCTGGGTAAAATCATTCATTAAAGATGAATATTATCCTGAAAATAATATACTTTTTAAGGGCCACCCCACTCTCCATCCCACTTTCTTTTTTTTAGAAAACTTAATTTGGTTACAATAAAATATGTTTGGTCAGGCAAACCTGGTAGGATCAGTTTGTCTATACTGCAACATCTCAGAGCAAATGGTGGTTTGGGAGAAACTGATTTTCAAAGTTTTTATTTTGCATGAATGCCACAGAGGCCTTTAAGTTTAATCTGACTGCCGATCTACCTCAGTAGTTATGAATTTAAAAACGAAAAGTTACTTCCATATTCAATTAAAGAACTGTTAAGGTTACCTCATAATTTGCACCCTAAAATCAGGAAAATACTTACCACAACCAGGACAACACTAAAGGTTTGGAATAAAATATTTAGGCAGATAAAGGGAACAGTTTTGTGGTCTAAATTATTAATTGTTACAATTTGACAAATTTAGATTAAAATGATTTAGAAGATTCAGATGCCACTAAATATGAAATTGTAGTTACCAGATTAAGCAAGATATTTGAAGTCCCAATACTTGAGAAGTCACAAATAGAAAAAAAAATGTATAGATAATCCAGGAAGGAAACGTACTATGTCATTATGTTATTCCTATATTAATAGGCCCTAAACCAAATTGGATTACATAGTCGCATGGGAAAGGGATCTTTAAAGAGAAATGTCTCTGGATGACTGGTTGGCTATTTCTTTAAATTTGAAAGGTATAACCCAGTGTTTGGCTCATTTGGAGAACCACTATTAAGTTTTTTATCGTTGGTATCTCACTCCATCCAGGCTTCAGAAAATATACACAAATTGTACAAATCTCTGCTGGTGTGGCTGTGGGCAAACAGGCACATATTCCCATATGTGGTGGCATTGTCCATGTTTAAAACTGACATTTAATGTGGATAAATGCAAGATAATGCATCTTGGACAAAAAAAACCAAGGGCAGAGTACAGAATATTTGATAGAGCGGTAACCTCAACATCTGAGGAAAGGGATTTAGGGGTGATTATTTCTGATGACTTAAAGGTAGTGTAAGGATTACAGTATGATCCAGCACGTAAAATTGTGTAACACAGACGACCTTAGAATGGCCGGACTAATGTCAGGAATAGTCAGGAATAGCCGAGGTCAAGAGACACAGAAAGAGACACAACGATAAGGAAAAGCCAGGGGTCAGGGATACCAGAAAACAGGGAATTCAAAATCAATGCCAAAGTTAAAATACCAGAATAACCAGAATCAATAACGCGCTCTCGGACAACCACAAGGGAAACCACGACAGGGCACAGAGCACCTAAATGCCCAGCCTGTGGTTCTGATTGGTTGTAACCTGCCTTTAACCCCAAAGGCAGTTAGCAGGTTTCATATTTGCATGATTGCTGCTCAGCACAAACCCTCCTGTGGATTGATTGCTGCTCAGCACAACTTTTCCTGTCAGAACACTAATGTTGCTCGGCACAACTTTTCCTGTCAGAAGAGGAAATGCCATTAATCACATATTTATGTGCAGATGAATACGTGACAGGTAGGCAGACAATGTGATAGATCAGCAAGAAATACTAGCAGAATGCTTGGTTGTATAGGGAGAGGTATTAGCAGTAGAAAGAGGGAAGATACCTCACTTGGAGTATTGTATGCAGTACTGGAGACCGTATCTCCAGAAGGATATTGATACTTTAGAGAGAGTTCAGAGCAGGGCTACTAAACTGGTTCATGGATTGCAGGATAAAACTTACTAGGAAAGGTTAAAGAAACTTAACATGTATAGCTTGGAGGAAAGACAAGATGGGGGGATATGATAGAAACCTTTAAATACATAAAGGGAATCAACACAGTAAAGGAGGAGACTATATTTAAATAAGAAAAACTACCACAACAAGAGGACATAGTCTTAAATTAGAGGTGCAAAGGTTTAAAAATAATATCAGGAAGTATTACTTTACTGAGAGGGTAGTGTAGGCATGAAATAGCCTTCCAGCTGAAGTGGTAGAGGTTAACACAGTAAAGGAGTTTAAGCATGCATGGGATATGTATAAAGCTATCCTAACTATACGATAAGGCCAGGGACTAATGAAAGTATTTTAAAAAATTGACGGACTAGATGGGCCAAATGGTTCTTATCTGCCGTCACATTCTATGTTTCTATGTTTTTATGTTTACAATTGTTTTGGAAGAATGTACATACAATAATCAGGGATATTAATTCTTCTGTTGTGACTTTGACTCCAGAACTATGTTTATTCAAGTAATTTCCTAAAAACGTTACCAAAGTGGATAAGATGGTGGGCCACGTTTTGATGGCGACCACTATGGTAATACCACGTTATTGGAGGTCTGATGTAGTTCCTACTATTAAAGAGGTATTAGCATTGGCCTTAGAGAATAAGTGCTATGAGATGCACCTCAGTTTGCCATCAAACACAACAGAATCATTAACTTTTCACTAGAACATATAGTTGGATAATGATAATGTTAAACGAAAATACTCTTTATGATGAAAGATTTGCTGCATTGTAGTTTATGTGCCTCTCCTTTTACTTTTGTTCTGTTTGTACATGCACCTGTTTGTACACTATTTATCACCAGTACATGTAAAGTGCTTTTACACCTTATTTGACACTAAGTAGTGTTTTTCATAAAGCAAATGTTATCAGTTTTATTATGGATGGATATTTTTCCCCCTGTTTGTTTTTCTTTGTTTGATTTATATGTATTCTTATTTTTTATTCCTTATATTTTAATATTTTGCAAAGATTATTATTGTTAAAAATTAAAACCTTTCAATAAAAATATTTGACAAGATATGCAAAATAAAACAAAGAAGAAAGCCAATAGTGCAATATGTTCCAATATTTTGTGGTACTTTAAAAGTGCGAGTCTTATATGGTCCTTCTCACATTTTATAGAGCTTAGACCAGCTCTAGTATGATGGATGTACAATAGTATAATCCCCATATGTAGGTTATGTGTAGTAGCCTAGTCAGCAGCGCAGCTTTCACAGTGTTATAGGGACCATGAGCCCCAAAATTTTAAAACATTGCAACCATAGTGCTCACTGTGTACACTAAATCAGGAGTAATAAGTAGCAATAAATGTACTCACATATAGAGATGTCCCGAATAGTTCACTGGCGAATAGTTCCTGGTGAACATAGCTTGTTCGCGTTCGCCACGGCGGGCGAACATATGCAATGTCCGGTCCGCCCTCTATTCGTCATCATTGAGTAAACTTTGACCCTGTACCTCACAGTCAGCAGACACATTCCAGCCAATCAGCAGCAGACCCTCCCTCCCAGACCCTCCCACCTCCTGGACAGCATCCATTTTAGATTCATTCGGAAGCTGCATTCTTAGTGAGAGGAGGGACAGTGTAGCTGCTGCTGATTTAATAGGGAAATCAATAGCTAGGCTAGTGTATTCAGTGTCCACTACAGTCCTGAAGGACTCATCTGATCTCTGCTGTAAGGACAGCACCCCAAAAAAGCCCTTTTTAGGGCTAGAACATCAGTCTGCTTTTTTTTTTCCTGTGTAATCTAATTGCAGTTGCCTGCCTGCCAGCGTGTGTGTCAGGCTCACTGTGCCCACTTTCCCAGTGCCACCACTCATATCTGGTGTCACAATAGCTTGCATTTAAAAAAAACAAAAAACTTTTTTGACTGTAATTGTCACGCTCACAGTAAATGATGTGGAACACAACTGCAGATTTCTTAGGACTTTGATCTTTTATTAAGACACTTAGATGGAACTGAGACTTCAGTTCCAGAATTACAGTTACTGTTTCTTTAAATAATAAACGGTTTGTTTCATTTAGCATTGACAAGGTTCAGAATTCATTAGAGTCCGTTATTCTTGTTAACAGTTCAAATTATAAGAGATTATATACATTGGAATTATCAGTAGCAAGACTGGTGCAGCAAAACTTAAATAGTACTTGTTTTGAGGGATGCTGTAGCAGGCTTGCTGGACAACTTGATAGCAGACTTTAGTATGAAGAAATAAGATTATCTGTGGCAAGACAGGTACAGCTGAACTTGGATAAGACTTGATTTGAGGGAAGCTGTAGCAGACTTGCTGGACAACTTGATAGCAGACTTTAGTATGAAGAAATAAGATTATCTGTAGCAAGACAGGTACAGCTGAACTTGAATAATACTTGATTTGAGGAAAGCTGTATCAGGCTTGCTGGACAACTTGATAGCAGACTTTAGTATGAATAAATAAGATTATCTGTAGCAAGACAGGTACAGCTGAACTTGAATAATACTTGATTTGAGGAAAGCTGTATCAGGCTTGCTGGACAACTTGATAGCAGACTTTAGTATGAAGAAATAAGATTATCTGTAGCAAGACAGGTACAGCTGAACTTGAATAATACTTGATTTGAGGAAAGCTGTAGCAGGCTTGCTGGACAACTTGATAGCAGACTTTAGTATGAAGAAATAAGATTATCTGTAGCAAGACAGGTACAGCTGAACTTGAATAATACTTGATTTGAGGAAAGCTGTAGCAGGCTTGCTGGACAACTTGATAGCAGACTTTAGTATGAAGAAATAAGATTATCTGTAGCAAGACAGGTACAGCTGAACTTGAATAATACTTGATTTGAGTAAAGCTGTAACAGGCTTGCTGGAGAACTTGATAGCAGACTTTAGTAAGTTGAAATAAAGCTTTAGCATTGTTAGCTCTTAACTCAGAGACTGTAAGTTACTTAACTTCTAGAAGTATAGGGATTGTGTCCCCAGCTCTCCTCCGAGGCGGTTGTTTCAGTGAATGGTTGCCGAGAGTGCTGGTACCTGTCTGTGATGAGGAGAGATGTTGGGGACTTGAATATTCCTCCAGTCCGGTCCAGTAGCGAGTGGTCGTCTCAGCGAGGTATGTGAGCCGGTGAGTTTGGCGCGGTACGCGTTTCAATAATCCAGCATCTATCAGCTGGTGCGGTCGCATTAAAAAGCAGACCGCGGCAATGGGGGTGTGGCTAAGCTCTGTCAAACCCGGAAGCATGAGGAGACATCGGGAGGCTTAAGGCCTGACAGTACCCCCACCTTAATGAGCAACCTCAGGGTGCTATCTCAACATGGTTTAGAAGGGTAGCGTCTGTGAAAAGCGGAAATCAATTTATCAGCATGGATTCCAGAGGAGTTTTCCCAAGTATCTTCATCAATTCCATAGACGAAAGATTTGTTTGAGCAGGAAACAAGGAGGGATGAAATCCATAGTTGGAGAAAAATGGAGTCATCTTGCTATTAGTATGATAGGAGTTGTTGTATACGAATTCTGCCATGGGCAACCAGGTTATCCAATCATCTTGTAAGTGAGAACAATAACATCGTAGATATTGCTCTAAGCATTGGTTGACTCCTTCTGTTTGTCCATCAGTTTGGGGATGATATGCGGATGTCAGTTTACGTTGGATATGAAGAGAAGCACATAATGCGTTCCAGAATTTGGAGGTAAACTGAGTCCCTCGGACTGAAATGATTTCGTCAGGCAGTCCATGAAGTTTTACAATATTGTCAAGAAATAATTTTGAAAGTTCAAAGGATGAGGGTAACATCTTTAACCCCTTAAGGACCAAACTTCTGGAATTAAAGGGAATCATGACATATCACACATGTCATGTGTCCTTAAGGGGTTAAAGGGATAAAATGGGACATTTTCGTGAAGCGGTCCACTACCACTAGAATGGTGGTATGCTGTTGAGAAGGGGGAAGATCCACCAAGAAGTGCATAGAAATGGATTGCCAAGGTTTTCCGAGAAACGGTAGGTTCAATAATTGACTACTTAGGTACTGATGTCCTTGTTTGGATCTTTGGCAGATTGAACAAGTTTTAACATATGATTTAACGGTTTTGTCTTGATGAGGCCACCAATAATATCTCTTGGACAATTCAAGGGTCTCTTTTATACCTGGATGATCTGCCAGGTTAGAATCATGAATACAATTGAGCACTTGATTTCTGAAAGCAGGAGGTACATAAATTCGGTCCTTGAAATAGTAGAGACCGTCTTTCTTCGATAGTTTAACTGATGTAGGAAGATTAAGAGTATCTTTACTGAGTCCTTTTATGTCGTCGAGAAGGGAAGATAAAGTCCCAACGACTGTATGAGGAGGAGGTTCCAGTTCGGTGTCCGAATAACAAGAGGTTATAGCTGGTTCTTTAGTAGGCTGAAGGATTAGAATATGTTGCAAGCATGTTTCCTTGCAATAATCTGAGTTAAAGGTAAGAGAAAAGGGGGACCAAGAGATTTGAGGGTTGTGGTTCCTTAACCAGTTGATCCCTAGTATAATAGGAAAAAAAGGTGATGGGATAACATCAAATATAAGATTTTCAGTATGAGTATGATTGGTGGTTACTTTTAGAGGGATGGTTTCATGAAGTATTGGTCCCGATGAGATGAGGGACCCGTCAATCACTCTAACAGGAACAGAAGTTCTTTTACGAATACAAGGAATTTTATTCTTTGTTACAAAGGCTGAGTCGATGAACACTCCATTTGCACCGGAATCGATGACAGCCTTGGTCATAATTCTTTTATTGTCCCACTGTAATATGAGAATGATAGGGGATATTTGAGTATTTGCTGTAGAGGGGAGTGCACTTAGGATGGAAGAGGCATGAGTCTGCCTACTGCCCTTTATCCGTTTCAATAAAGGGCAATCAGAGACCAAATGAACTTGAGAGGCACAATACATGCAGAGGTTTAATATACGTCTTCGATTTTTCTCTTCAGGAGTGAGGGGACTTCTTATTACCCCTATTTCCATAGGTTCGGTTGGTAAGGATGAGTTGTCAGAAGGCTTTGGAGGATGAAATGATTTTTTCCCAGTTGAAGTTGAGAGAGCCTTTTCGGCCTTTCTTTCTCTTAGCCTTCTGTCAATGCTGATCGATAGATGAATCAGAGCATTCAAAGTAGTAGGGAGTTCTATTCTAGATAGTTCATCCTTTACAGCTTCAGATAAGCCGATTCGAAATTGGTTGCGCAATGCGATGTCATTCCATTGCGTTTCTACTGCCCATCTTTTAAACTCAGCGATATAATCTTCAACGGGTCTATGTTTTTGCAGCAAGGTTCTAATTGTTAATTCAGCAGTATTTTGTTTGTATGGATCTTCATAGAGAAGAGACATGGCTTTAAAGAATTCCTCCAGTGAATCTAAGATGGGGTCATCATTGTCCAAAAAGGAATGGGCCCAGGACATAGGTTCACCTCTCAGAAATGAGATAACTGAAAAAACCTTAGATCTTTCTGTGGGATAAGATCTAGGTTTTAATGCAATCAATAATTTGCAGGAATTAAAAAACTCCCTATATTTGGAACGATCACCATAAAATTTTTCAGGGTTACATACAGCAGGATCGCTAGTTGAGTGCAGAACAGTGTGAGGAGAATGCGTTTGTAAGTCTCTGACATAAGTGAGAATTCTTTCATTTGTAACCTGCAGGTCTTGCACACCTTGGTTAAGTGAATCGACTCGTTGATTCAGCAACAATACTTTAGAATCGAAATCTGCTGGTTCCATTACAAAGGCTGGATTATTCTGTCACGCTCACAGTAAATGATGTGGAACACAACTGCAGATTTCTTAGGACTTTGATCTTTTATTAAGACACTTAGATGGAACTGAGACTTCAGTTCCAGAATTACAGTTACTGTTTCTTTAAATAATAAACGGTTTGTTTCATTTAGCATTGACAAGGTTCAGAATTCATTAGAGTCCGTTATTCTTGTTAACAGTTCAAATTATAAGAGATTATATACATTGGAATTATCAGTAGCAAGACTGGTGCAGCAAAACTTAAATAGTACTTGTTTTGAGGGATGCTGTAGCAGGCTTGCTGGACAACTTGATAGCAGACTTTAGTATGAAGAAATAAGACTATCTCTAGCAAGACAGGTACAGCTGAACTTGAATAATACTTGATTTGAGGAAAGCTGTAGCAGGCTTGCTGGACAACTTGATAGCAGACTTTAGTATGAAGAATTAAGATTATCTGTAGCAAGACAGGTACAGCTGAACTTGAATAATACTTGATTTGAGGAAAGCTGTATCAGGCTTGCTGGACAACTTGATAGCAGACTTTAGTATGAAGAAATAAGATTATCTGTAGCTAGACAGGTACAGCTGAACTTGAATAATACTTGATTTGAGGAAAGCTGTAGCAGGCTTGCTGGACAACTTGATAGCAGACTTTAGTATGAAGAAATAAGATTATCTGTAGCAAGACAGGTACAGCTGAACTTGAATAATACTTGATTTGAGGAAAGCTGTATCAGGCTTGCTGGACAACTTGATAGCAGACTTTAGTATGAAGAAATAAGATTATCTGTAGCAAGACAGGTACAGCTGAACTTGAATAATACTTGATTTGAGGAAAGCTGTAGCAGGCTTGCTGGACAACTTGATAGCAGACTTTAGTATGAAGAAATAAGATTATCTGTAGCAAGACAGGTACAGCTGAACTTGAATAATACTTGATTTGAGTAAAGCTGTAACAGGCTTGCTGGAGAACTTGATAGCAGACTTTAGTAAGTTGAAATAAAGCTTTAGCATTGTTAGCTCTTAACTCAGAGACTGTAAGTTACTTAACTTCTAGAAGTAGAGGGATTGTGTCCCCAGCTCTCCTCCGAGGCGGTTGTTTCAGTGAATGGTTGCCGAGAGTGCTGGTGCCTGTCTGTGATGAGGAGAGATGTTGGGGACTTGAATATTTCTCCAGTCCGGTCCAGTAGCGAGTGGTCGTCTCAGCGAGGTATGTGAGCCGGTGAGTTTGTCGCGGTACGCGTTTCAATAATCCAGCATCTATCAGCTGGTGCGGTCGCATTAAATAGCAGACCGCGGCAATGGGGGTGTGGCTAAGCTCCGTTAAACCCGGAAGCATGAGGAGACATCGGGAGGCTTAAGGCCTGACAGTAATATAATAGCAGTCAGTTTCCTTCACGAGTGTGCGTTTCAGGGCCTGCCGGGGCACAGTGTCACACCAGTGCAACTCATATCTGGTGTAACAGTAGTGTACATAAAAAAAAAAAGAAATATAGAAATTTTACTATCTGGGGGGGATAGCATTTTTACTCGCCGGGTATATTCTTATTCCATAAACTAGGAGTTGTTTATCCCATTGTACAGCGCTACGGAATTTGCAGTCGCTATATAAATGATTAAATAATAACATTAAAGGGTCACTACAGGGAAGGGGTTTTACTTACCCGGATACAGTGCTGGGATCCTCCTGATTAGAACCACCCCTACCCTTCCCATGAATATTAGAACCACCCCTACCCCTTCCATGCACAAAAGAACCCCACCTACCCCTTCCACGCATATTAACCCCCTACCCCTTCCATGCATATTAGTTCCCCCCTAACTCCTTCCATGCATATTAGTACCCCCTAACCCCTTCCATGCATATTAGAACCCACCCTACCTCTTCCATTCATATTAGTACTCCCCTAACCTCTTCCAATAAGTTTTCTACCTCCCCCTCCTCCCATCCATATTAGTAGCCCCCCTAAACCCTTCCAATTATTTTTCTACCTACCCCTCTCCCCCTATCCTTATTAGTAGCCCCCCCCTAACCCTTTCCAATTATTTTTCTGCCATGTTAACTAACGCCAGTGCTGGAGTGCCACCGTGTTTACATTAAAAGGCCTGCAGGGACAGGCTATAGACACCAGAACCACTACATTAAGCTGCAGTGGTTCTGGGGACTATAGTGTTTCTTTAATGTGAGGTAAATTGTAGATTATGCTAGCTTTAGTGTACCTATAATCTTAATTTTATTAATGACAGGAGGCGAGTATTTGCTTAAGTCTCTCTTTACTAGAACTCCACAGCAGCACAGAAAAACAACCAATCAGAAAAAAGTTAGGTACTATAAAACTCCCCTCCCCATGCATCATTTCCTCTTTCAAGCTGCGACAAAACAGAATAAAAGGCAGAGAACATCATGGGGAAGAAACGAAGTCCTAGATACGATGTATATAACGATGTCCACCATCCAAGTGTAACCGTCGAACTAGATCGTGTAGATGGACTGTAAACTGAAACGAGAGAAAAACAGAACCGAACAGGTTGATTATCCAATGAAATGTACTCTGAATAAACATGTAGGTACCCAATGTAGCAATCAAATTAACCTAATATGTAAATATCCCAACCCTATTATGGAAAAAAACACAGACATAAGGAACAAGCGACAGGTAGCGGAGACAACAAACAGAGTTGCATACTTACCTGATAATCTAAACTATAACATTAAACAAGGGAGGGACAAGAATGGGTGGGAAATACTCGCCTCCTGTCATTAATAAAATTAAGATTATAGGTACACTAAAGCTAGCATAATCTACAATTTTATAACATGACAGGAGGCTTCGTATTTGCTGTTTCAAAGCTCAGTTCACCAATCCAACGCTGTTTGTATCGCTGGTATTTATTCCAGGAAGTATAAGAGTAATCCTAGTTGGACATTCCAAATACGATAAAGGACAGCCGACGGGTCCAAGAAGATGCCAACCGACGAAGTATCTCAAATACGGAAAAAGGCACCCTCCGTCGGTAAACCCATTGTACGTGGTGTAGCAACCTGTTTCCTAGAAGTCGGTCCATGAGCTGGCAAGCTGACCTATTAGCCACATTCCTGTAGTTGTATAACTTCAAAATCCGATCTATGACTTAGGGTCGCGAGAAGAAAACTGACACCAAGTCTCAACTCATGACCCGTAAGGCGGCTCCACCGATCGTGCCAGGGCCATTCGGCGATGCGGCCTTGCAGGGAGATCTCCAATCTCAAGGAATGCACCGAAGACCACCACCAAATCGCAATAGAAACCGAGGAGGATCTTTCGTACCTTCCTGTCCTACCCGGTGGGATGTCTCATCCGAGCATAAATTCATAACGCGCACAATGAGAGTGTGTCCAAACCAGCCGTATACTAAGTGATTCCAATAGTCCAAACGGACTGCGTAAACTTCGGACGCCGTAGAGAAAAAGGCTCCAAAAGACGTCCGTTCAGGGTTCCGAACTGAACTTGAGTGGAGGAACGGTGGTCGACTATTCTGGGAATAGGGAATCCCAGAAATCTTCAAAGGAATGGGAAGTGCAAACAGGAACGCAGATTTCCATCCTGAAATGCCCTCGTTGAAGAGTGAAAGATGTCTGTGTAGGAGTCGGGGTATACCAGGTACCACCATAAGGTCTCGTAGGTCTCCTCGACGATAGTTGAAAAGTAGGGTAGCGCAAATCCAACAAAATGGCTCCCCTGAGGAATAACTAGAGTATAGACGGCGGGTCCTCCATCTCCGAACCCCGATCACCAGGTATCCGTTTCGAGGAGGCGGGGCAGTCCTGCCATCTTATCCCAAGATCTGAGGACCGGGGAGCTCAAGACAAAACGGGGTTTTCCGGTCCTACCATGTGAACCATACGTACGGCTTTTTACCTTCAGGGCGGGTAATAGGCCCTCCTTAATCCTGGTACCCGAGCAAGGTAGAGCCCGTTTGCTCCATGAAGGTCCCCGTATCTCCTGTCACCTAAATATGGGAGAAACTGTCTGAGCAGTTGTTCACAATGGTCTGGATATCCAAAAACAGAAAGCAATCCTCTGTTTTTTATGGTGCAGAATATACCCAAATCTGCATTCACATAAAACCTGAGTTCCATCCGATAGCCGTACCATCTCCAGGAATGTGTATAAATAAGTGGGAGTCACCCCTCGTTATACCACTGTGAGAATATCCCTCCATCACAGGAGATAGACTAGAGGGATCCAGTCTACCTATGGATATCTTGCATGACCAGGCAGTCCACTATATCGAAATCAGTAGCACGGACGTCAGAACTACTTGAATGCAGGAGGGACGCCCCTCCATGTAGTCATCGATGTCTTGCACAGGTACAAGTCTGTGTGATGAACAAATGGATGGCACCGTAGAGCGTTGAGTGTATGAGAGAGCCGCGCTCCCTACTAATGTGATCAAATATCGTGCTAACGTCCGGCTGATAGCCTGAGCGGGCCGCACCCGTAAATAACCAAACAGTAGAGTCTGCATCCGTGACCGTTCCTCTCTATGAGAATGCTTCCTCCAAACATGACCCCTGTATCCAGCTCAGTCTCTGGCTGAGGTTGAGGGAGGGCTGCGCCCACTAATAACAAATCAGTGTCCGGTAACGTATCTGAGAGGGGTACGCTCTCTGTTCCAGAAGATAAAATATTCTCGGATCGAAGTGATGGAGGGTCGCACCCTCCTGTGATCCAAGCTAGAGTCCCTAGAGACTCAGGGTGACCAACTATAGGGTACACCAAATACGAGTATCAGCATAAGGCTGAGGGTAATCTACGGGAAAACGATGGAAAACTATCAACTGACCGTCCGGATCCCGTGCGCGCGCGCGGGGTCCAGGCGGATAGTCGGTAGTCTGAGGAAAGCTGGAGACGTTCTCCGCAATCCACGAGCACCCGGGAGGTCGGAGGAGGTCAAGTCAGGCCTCTCGACGACCCGAGCAAAAGGAAAAGGAAGTCACGAAAACGAAAAAGACAACAATAACGTAGTACGAGTAAAAACGCGAATTCTATCTCAGCTAGCAGGCAAAAAGCAGGCCGGAAGGCAAGACAAGTAAGCCCCACTGAACAGGGCCAGGAGCTAACCTTACGCAGGAACAACTACCGATAGCCATATGGATACCGGGAGGCAGATACGGAGTTAGTAGATAAAGACAAGGAAAACACCGCGTTCTCCTGTAGGTGTCTGAGTACCGGTCCTTGCCTGTGTAAAATTCTCCTTGGAGATGTGCCGTCGCCGGTCTGGCGCAAACTGCGGATGTGTGTCCGGGGTCTTTATAGGAAAAACTTGCCCTTCAGGCCTGAGGTTTAGGGCCTTCACCCTACCTACCATATCCAGATGGCCGTATATTGGCGTCCTCTTGGATAGTATGGCAATGGTGCTTGTCCGGACACCTGCCCATTCCATGTCACTGGTGGGCACTGGCTTCTCCTCAGTGATATACCCCCAGGCCTGCGGCCAAAAAGGGGTTCGGCACCAACAGAGCAGGCCCAGCAGGCCAAACTAATGGACACAGAATAGTTGGTCAAGCAAATAGGCACCGACATAGTAGGCCATTCAAATAGGCAACGACATAGGAGGCCAATAAAAAGGGGGCACCGGCATAGCAGGCCGTTCTTATGGGCACAGACCTCCTATGGGCACAGACGTAGCAGGCCGTTCTTATGGGCACAGACGTAGCAGGCCGTTCTTATGGGCACAGACATAGCAGGCCGTTCTTATGGGCACAGACATAGCAGGCCGTTCTTATGGGCACAGACATAGCAGGCCATTCTTATGGGCACAGACATAGCAGGCCGTTCTTATGGGCACAGACGTAGCAGGCCAATCTTATGGGCACAGACATAGCAGGCCAATCTTATGGGCACAGACATAGCAGGCCAATCTTATGGGCACAGACATAGCAGGCCAATCTTATGGGCACAGACATAGCAGGCCAATCTTATGGGCACAGACATAGCAGGCCAATCTTATGGGCACAGACATAGCAGGCCAATCTTATGGGCACAGACATAGCAGGCCAATCAATGGGGCACAGACATAGCAGGCCAATCAATGGGTTGTGTATTGCCATAATGTTATAATAACATGTATTTATATATAGCGCCTTCCAATTCCGCAGCGCTTACAGTGGGCATCGAATGAGAAACGAGGACCTCTGAGATCGGTAGAGGTCCCCAAAATGGTAGATCCACAGGGCATCTTGTGGCCTAGGAGCCTTAGCCAATCAACCCTTTTTGACAGCGTAATGCTGCGTGAGTAACTTGAAACCGGGACCGGCAGTCCCTAAACGCCCAGCAGGTAAATAGTGGTATTCCATCAGTATTGGGTATAAGGGGAAGTTGTACCAGTGACTATCACGTCCATGAATGTAAGACACACTAGCGATACTGCCCTTGAACTGCGAATAGGCATATGTTCACACAGATCTGTTTGAAATTCCTCAGCATTCTATAGACACCATCATCATACCGTTTGAAGGGTATTGTAACCATGGACTCATCCCGGAGTAGGGGATAGACCATAACCCTCAATGAGCACCCCCAATGACCCGATAAGATTGCACAGAATCAGCGCAGACTGGTCTCTCATATCAGTCTGAGTCAGGGCCAGGTCTGTTAGCTTATATATACGCCATGGACAGATAATGTATCTCAGGGTAGTCCCATCTGAGGCCTCAAAGCAGGACCAGAAAAAATATCTACTGAGGGGGATATGAAGCCTGGAGTAACTGACACAGCATACACCCTGTGCAGAGCCTGTAAAACCGAGTTCATATATAAACCTTTAACTCACAGAAATCTGTGATATACCCTGACCGAGAACGCACAGTAGACAGCAATATGCAAAAACTCTCAGTAAAACACATAGCCGTTAATTCTCACAGTAGTCTGTGATGTACATGTCAGGAGAACTAAATCTTGAAGCACACAGGCAGGAAAACTAAATCTGTGACATACCCTGTCAGTAGAGCACACCGCAAAAGTGAAAACTTAAACTGTGATACACACTGTCAGAAAAAAAACAACAGCAGTCTGTGGAATACACTGTCGGCAGAGAAAGCACAGAATCTGTGATATACCCTTGTCAGCAGGATTCACAGCAATAGGAATATAAAGTCAATAAAACCCACAGCAGTCTATATGAAGTCTGCTATCTAAAAGGTAAAAGGATGAGCTATACATGTAAGAACACACAATGCATATAAAAAAAATGTGGACTATAGAAAACATAAATATTAGGTTTCCATGGGTGCCCAAGCTGGGGTTCGAACTTGTGCTTGTTGGACTGACTTATGCAGGCAAACAGTTTATGTCCTGAGCCACCGTTCCTGATATAGAAAACATAAATATTGAAACACAAGTCCTCATGTGGAATGGCACAGAAAAACGTTTCCCATAATAACTAAAAATGCCCCGTGAGGTTTGCAGATAGGGGGAGACTAATTAAGCTGATCCGCGCTCAAATCAGCATTGACACGTGGCAGAAGTTGCATGGTAATAAAATTTACTAGAGCAACCAGTATGCTACTGTGCCAACTATAGTCCTGAAATAAAAACAATATACACATTAGGGAAAGTGAAGACAAACCTGATAGTACTCCGCCGGCCAGCAGGGCGACAAAACCGAGAACCGATCACCGTGGGACGGAGGAGGGGCCGCGGGAAGGCGCACTCTCCTCCACCCGGTCGGCTGCCCGCGGCTCCGAGAGGGGGCTTCGTGCGGCGGCGGCCACGTGGCGCGCAGGGCGGCCACGTGGGGGAGCGGAGCGGTCGCCAGTAGATACAAAGGGTTTCGGGGAAATCAGGAGACAGCCAGAGGCTAGTCTCCTGATAACCCCGACACAGTACATACAGCCCGCAGATAGGAAAGGCGGGAGAAAAGGAGTGGGGTAGCGAGGGGAGGGGGAGGAAAGAGATAGGAAGGAATCCCCAAGGAAAAAACCCCTCAAACCCCCAACAGAAAAGGAAAAGGTCTCCCCAAAGAGACAGGGGAAGCAACAATCTGAAGGAAAGGGATCTCAAATAAAATCAAAATATCTATATACTATACAACCTACATAAGCAGGAAGAAGTAAACATATATAGCATAAATCTACAGAAGGAGATAAATGATGTCAAAGATCAATTAAAAACAGTATAACAAAAACGTAAATACACTAAGATACCAAATATAAATCCCAATAAATCAAAATAAAACCCAAAGCCACCAACTAGAAGCAGGAGGCAGTGGTACTCTGACCTGTACTGATGCGGAGCAGCAAAGAAAGAGGAAATGATGCATGGGGAGGGGAGTTTTATAGTACCTAACTTTTTTCTGATTGGTTGTTTTTCTGTGCTGCTGTGGAGTTCTAGTAAAGAGAGACTTAAGCAAATACGAAGCCTCCTGTCATGTTATAAAATTAGAGATTAGTGCCACGAATAATATGCCAGATTGCCTACTTACAACCAGATGAGGATGATGATGGGCTCTAGCTGCAGTCTGGCTCCACTGGTCTGGTGTAGAACAGGCTCTCTGGAGGCTGTTTGTAACTGTGGTCACAAAAATCAATGTTCTGGGAGAACGGGAAGTAGCTCCATTTTTTGGGGGCCCTTTACACAGCTCAAGGTCTGGGTCCCAGGGTCCACCTTCATGTTCACCAATGAGTTTGTTCACGGGGGTGGAGTGTGTAGGGGATGTCCTGATATGTGTGTAAGGAATGCATTGTGTGAATCTGTGTTTGTATGTGTAAGGGCTGCAAGGTGTGTTTCTGTGTATGTACGGGATGCAGTGTGTGCATCTGTAAGGGGTGCATTGAGTGTGTGTACGGGGTGCATTGAGTGCGTGTAAGGAATGCATTGTGTGTTTCTGTGTGTGTAAGGGTTGCATGGTTGTGTGATTGTGTGTGTGTGTGTGTGTGCACGGGGTGCATTGAGTGTGTGTAAGGAATGCATTGTGTGTTTCTGTGTGTGTAAGGGTTGCATGATTGTGTGATTGTGTGTGTGTGTGTGTGTGTGATGGATGTCAATCTGTCTCCCTCCCTTGTCACTTTCTTTCTCCCCCTCCCTCCCTTGTCACTCTTTCTCTTTCTCCCCCTCCCTTGTCACTCTTTCTCCCCCTCCCTCCCTCACTTGTCACTTTCTTACTCCCCCTCCCTTGTCACTCTCTTTCTCCCCCTCCCTTCCTCCCTCGTCACTCTCTTTCTCCCCCTCCCTCCCTCATCACTCTCTTTCTCCCCCTCCCTCCCTCATCACTCTCTTTCTCCCCCTCCCTCCCTTGTCACTCTCTTTCTCCCCCTCCCTCCCTTGTCACTCTCTTTCTCCCCCTCCCTCCCTCGTCACTCTCTTTCTCCCCCATCCCTCCCTTGTCACACTCTTTCTCCCCCTCCCTCCCTCGTCACTCTTTCTCCCCCTCCCTCCCTCCCTTGTCACTCTTTCTCCCCCTCCCTCCCTCCCTTGTCACTCTTTCTCCCCCTCCATCCCTCCCTTGTCACTCTTTCACTCCCTCCCTCGTCACTCTTTCTCTCCCTCCCTCCCTCCCTTGTCACTCTTTCTCTCCCTCCCTCCCTTGTCACTCTTTCTCCCCCTCCCTCCCTTGTCACTCTTTGTCCCCCTCCCTTGTCACTCTCTTTTTTCTCCCCCTCCCTCCCTTGCCACTCTCTTTTTTCTCCCCCTCCCCACTCTCTATTTTCTCCCCCTCCCTCGTCACTCTCTTTTTTCTCCCCCTCCCTCCCTTGTCATTCTCATCCTCCCCCCTCCCTTACCTATGGTGTAGCATGGCCGAGCTCTGTATGGTCCGCGGGTACAGGGAGCTTTGGTTTCCTGTACCCGGCCGGACTAAAAGGAAGTGCGGCCGGATACAGGAGACAGATGCTCCCTGTACCTGCGGACCATACAGGGCTCGGATACGCTACAGTGAGGGAGTGACAGGAGGGAGCGCTGAGCACTTCCCTCCTGTCAGCCCCTCTCCTCATGCTGCGCCCGGGCGGTGCGCCTTCATGGACGCACCAGCCCGGGCAAAGCTGCAGCCGCCTGAGGCTCTCTGCAGAGCGCTCGGGCGGCTGCAGCATGAGGGGGGCCGGCGGAGCTGGGGCGGATTTCCCCATAACCTGTCCCCCCCGCATGATTTGCTGGGGGGGATGCGTCTCCCCCATCCCCCTGGTTCCTACGAAACTGTGAAATAATAGCAGTCAGTTTCCTTCACACGTGTAGGTTTCAGGGCCTGCCAAGGCACAGTGTCACACCAGTGCAACTCAGATCTGGTGTAACAGTAGTGTACATTTAAAAAAAACAACAACACTTTTTTGACAGTGAAATAATAGCAGTCAGTTTCCTTCATGCGTGTGCGTTTCAGGGCCTGCCAGGGCACAGTGTCACACCAGTGCAACTCATATCTGGTGTAACAGTAGTGTACATTTAAAAAAAAAAAAAAAAAACTATAAATTTGACTGTGAAATAATAGCAGTCAGCTTCCTTCACACGTGTAGGTTTCAGGGCCTGCCAGGGCACAGTGTCACACCAGTGCAACTCATATCTGGTGTAACAGTAGTGTACATTAAAAAAAACTAGAAATTTGACCGTGAAATAATAGCAGTCAGTTTCCTTCACACGTGTGCGTTTCAGGGCCTGCCAGGGCACAGTGTCACACCAGTGCAACTCATATCTGGTGTAACAGTAGTGTACATTAAAAAAAACTAGAAATTTGACTGTGAAATAATAGCAGTCAGTTTCCTTCACACATGTGCGTTTCAGGGCCTGCCAGGGCACAGTGTCACACCAGTGCAACTCATATCTGGCGTAACAGTAGTGTACATTTAAAGGAAAAACAACACTTTTTTGACTGTGAAATAATAGCAGTCAGTTTCCTTCACGCGTGTGCGTTTCAGGGCCTGCCAGGGCACAGTGTCACACCAGTGCAACTCATATCTGGTGTAACAGTAGTGTACATTAAAAAAAAAACTAGAAATTTGACTGTGAAATAATAGCAGTCAGTTTCCTTCACACGTGTACATTTCAGGGCCTGCCAGGGCACAGTGTCACACCAGTGCAACTCATATCTGGTGTAACAGTAGTGTACATTTAAAAAAAAAAAAAATACAATGTTGACTGTAATAGATTGAATAGCAGTTAGTTGTCTTCAAGCGTGTGAGTCAGGGCTACAGCATCTACTCTGCCAACTTCTGCCAGTGCACAGTGCCACTCATATCTGTTGTCACAGTAGCTTGCACGCATAGTACCACTAATCGAAAAAAAAAATGACAGGCAGAGGCAGGCCACCCCACAGGGGCCGTCGTGGTCGTGCTGCTGTGATTCCCTTTGGCCCTAGAATAATGCCCAGTGTTCAGAGGCCACGTACCCTGAACTCGAAAAGTTCTGAGGACATAGTTGACTGGCTAACACAGGACACCCAATCTTCTACAGCTTCCGCTCGGAACCTTGACGCACCATCCTCCTCCAGCTTAGCTTCGGGCACCTCTCAAGTTACCACTCGCCCGCCTGCCGCCACCACCAAAACTAGCACCACAGCCGCTTCACTTGATCTGTCAGAGGAGTTATTTACACATCAGTTGGAAGTAGTGATGTCCCGAACGGTTTACTGGCGAATAGTTCCTGGCGAACATAGCATGTTCGCGTTCGCCACGGACGGCGAACATATGCGATGTTCGGTCCGCCCCCTATTCATCATCTTTGAGTAAACTTTGACCCTGTACCTCACAGTCAGCAGACACATTCCAGCCAATCAGCAGCAGACTCTCCCTCCCAGACCCTCCCACCTCATAGACAGCATACAATTTAGATTTATTCTGAAGCTGCATTCATTTTTTTATTATTATTATTATTTTTATTTTATTTTTGTGTTTATTATACATTATCCTCCATAGCCAGTAACTCTTGTTTATTATACATTATCCCCTATAGCCAGTAACCTGTGTTTATTATACATTATCCACCCACAACCAGTAACCTGTGTTTATTATACATTATCCCCCATAGCCAGTAACCTGTGTTTATTATACATTATCCCCCATAGAAAGTAACCTGTGTTTATTATACATTATCCCCCCAAAGCCAGTAACCTGTGTTTATTATACATTATCCCCCATAGCCAGTAACCTGTGTTTATTATACATTATCCCCCATAGAAAGTAACCTGTGTTTATTATACATTATCCCCCATAGCCAGTAACCTGTGTTTATTATACATTATCCCCCATAGAAAGTAACCTGTGTTTATTATACATTATCCCCCCACAACCAGTAACCTGTGTTTATTATACATTATCCCCCATAGAAAGTAACCTGTGTTTATTATACATTATCCCCCCAAAGCCAGTAACCTGTGTTTATTATACATTATCCCCCCCATAGCCAGTAACCTGTGTTTATTATACATTATGCCCCCACAACCAGTAACCTGTTTTTATTATACATTATCCCCCTCATAGCCAGTAACCTGTGTTTATTATACATTATCCCCCCCATAGCCAGTAACCTGTGTTTATTATACATTATCCCCCCATAGCCAGTAACCTGTGTTTATTATGCATTAACCCCCCCATAGACAGTAAACTGTGTTTATTATACATTATCCTCCCATAGCCAGTAACCTGTGTTTATGATACATTACCCCCCACAACCAGTAACCTGTGTTTATTATACATTATCCCCCCATAGCCAGTAACCTGTGTTTATTATACATTATCCCCCAATAGCCAGTTACCTGTGTTTATTATATATTATCCTCCCATAGCCAGTAACCTGTGTTTATTATACATTATCCCCCCATAGCCAGTAACCTGTGTTTATTATACATTATCCCTCCCATAGCCAGTAACCTGTGTTTATTATACATTATCCCCCCATAGCCAGTAACCTGTGTTTATTATACATTATCCTCCCCATAGCCAGTAACCTGCGTTTATTATACATTATCCCCCAATAGCCAGTTACCTGTGTTTATTATATATTATCCTCCCATAGCCAGTAACCTGTGTTTATTATACATTATCCCCCCATAGCCAGTAACCTGTGTTTATTATACATTATCCCTCCCATAGCCAGTAACCTGTGTTTATTATACATTATCCTCCCATAGGCATTAACCTGTGTTCATTATACATTATCCCTCCCGCATTTCCGGACTTTTCGGGACTTTTGTTGCAGCCGCTTGGTAGATAACTCCCTAATTCCCCCCTGCCCCCCCCCCCTGAGCAGCGGGTGGGGGCCCTAAAAAAATGTCCCCCCCAGCAAAAAAAAATTATCCCCCTACCCACCCCCTCACCCTAAAAATAATGAGGGGGGGACCTTTAACTAAGAACCTGTAAAGAAAAATAAAAAAAACTTACCATAGGATGTTTTCTTTCTTCTAAAATCTTATTTTTTCAGCCCCAAAAAAGGCCAAATAAAAAAACATAATAACCGACGCAATAAAAAAAATAAATAAAAAAAACCAACGCAAAAAAAAATAATCCATCTTCACCCATGGAGGGCTCCGCGCAGACTGAGCCCTGCAATTAGGCTCAGAGCACTCTGATTGGTGGGTTTAAGCCATCCAATCAGAGTGCTCTGACAGGTAATTGAAGAGACTGACAGGTAAGTCTCTACATTTACCAGTCACAGCACTCTGATTGGTTGGTTTGAAATCCACCAATCAGAGTGCTCTGTGTCATTTTACACAGCGTAGGAAAGTTCTTTGGAATTTTCCCACGCTGTGTAATTTGGCTCATAACACTCTGATTGGTTACTTAATCCACCAATCAGAGTGTTATGAGTCCAATTACACAGCGTGGGAAAATTCCAAAGAACTTTCCAACGGGGGTGGGAGCCAGGGGGGGTGGGAGCCAGGGGGGAGGACATTAGGTCCCCCCCTATTCTGATTTAGGGCCCCCACCCACCGCTCAGGGGTGGGGGCCCTGGGGGAGGACATAAGGTCCCCCCCCCCTTATTATGGATTAAAACCAGACTCTGCATCAACTATGCAATTTTCCATGGGAGTTTTGCCATGGATCTCCCTCCGGCATGCCACAGTCCCCTTGTTAGTCCCCTTGAAACAACTTTTCCATCACTATTGTTGCCAGAAAGAGTCCCTGGGGGTTTTAAAATTCACCTGCCTATTGAAGTCTGTGGCGAAACCGACCTCGCCACGTGTCCTTGGAGGGGGCTGCTTGCCCGCCTCTTGCCTTTGGACTATGGACCCGACTTTATGTGAATGTGTTAACCCAGATAGCTATGCCATGGAGCCCATTCGTGTAGTTAAAGACTTTGGCTCCATGGCAATTGAACTGTGTCAATAGGATTTGCGCGCTATACGGTAGTTTTGTGCGCTCAGATCCCAGCTATCTGGGGATATGTGAAATGTCTGTGTGTTATGTGTAAAAGGTGACTTTATGTATTTTAAAGTGTTTTACTGTCTTTGTGTCCCCATGTGCTCAATGGAGTCTGTCTCTGTCCTGGGAGGTAATTGGATTACTTCTTCAGGAGAGAGGGCTCTGTAAAACCGGTCTGAGCCGGAAAGTCCTGCTGGCAGGGGTTTTAAAAGATACTTTACTCACTTTTGAACCCCTGGTCCGATTCATGCCATTTTTTAATATGTTATTCACCTGAATGGATTGATTGGGGATATGTATTTTTATGTGAATGTGATGTATGGTTTTAGAGTTATGAAAGTTGGGTAGAAAGTATGTTTTAACTGTATGTATAATTGAGTTTCCTCTCAGGATAAGGGGAGGGAATATGTGGGATGTAACTGATGTGTGAGTGGTTGTTTTATACCTCCCTGTGGGCGAACCTGTATTTGTAACAACTGCAATAAAAACCAGGCTGAGTGTGCCAGCACCTCAGTTCCTGCTTAACCCTCAAAGTGAAGTGTCATCTCTTTCTTGGGGGGAATTGGAGTGTATGCTGACTGCCAGCAGTGTAAGCTGTTCGTATGCTTTTCCTGTTCGGCTGATTCCAGGATTCGTGTGTTTGCATTTCGGGAGTTGGTGAATTCATACAGTTTGCAGTTCGGGAGACTGCTGATTGCAGTAGCTGCTGGTCTATGGGAAAAGGGATTATCGCCTAAACGGTTTTTATCCCCTTCTGAGCGAAACGGTCCGTTACAATTGGTGGCAAGCGGCGGGATCGTTCCTACAACCAGAGGGACAGCTACAGACAACACCATTCCTGGATTACAAATTGAGGGCAACGCTAGTACCCATACAGCGACCCTATCTACAAAGGAAACCAACTTCAGCAGAGCAAGCATGGCACCCAGCTACACTCAGGAGGCGTTTGACAAAGAGTATGCCTCGCGGATGGCTTTCGTTACATTTGTCCCCTCTGAGAAATTCATGCAGTTGGTAAGGAGCCAGGTAGACGAGTACCTGTGGTTCATGGCAGATCCAGCCAAAGGTATCGGTCGCACTATACGGTGGTAGAGTGCGTTACGGGGATTCAAAAGGGTACCCCAGGGAGCAGAAGGTGTCGTCCTTCCTCCCCAGCGGCATTGTAACGCTCAATTGTTGATAAGATGGAAACAACTGCAGATTTCTGAGTTTGATAATGTTTATTACTTTAAATAAAAAAAGATAATCAAATTGAACTGTCTCTTTAATTCCTGGCAGGTTATAAACAGCAGCGGTGTTGAAGTTGTTTTAGGATAAGGTAAATTTAACACAACCAGCGAGAAGTTCCAAATTAGGATGCAGATAATTAATAAGTAGGTGTTGAAAACAAGGTTAGGAGTTGATGTAGAGCAGATTGCGAACCACTTAGATTTAGGATGGTTATATATTAAGCTTGAGCCAATCTGGTTTACTTAACTTATGAAGGAGTGATAATCCAATTTGGTGATAGAGATTCCACCGGGAATCGAGGTTGCAGCAGGCAAGAGAATATCCAAAAACAGTCCGAGGTCGTAGGAGAGGAGAAGGAGGGTAAATGATTAAACAGTCCGAGTCCGATACACAGTAGAAGTAAATATTCAGTTTGAAGTTCGCGGGAGCTTTCGAGTTGATCCAGCACTGTGGTGTTGACGCGGTCTCTCTATGAACCCTGGGAACGACCACGTCATAGGAGGGGGAGTGGCCGCGCTCCGAGAACCCGGAAGTCCACGGTTAGCGAATGCCGGAAGGTCTGACAGAACCCCCCTCATAAGAAGCAGCCACCGGATGCTGTCAACGAGGTCTGGATGGGTAGCGAGCATGGTACGCATTGATAAGTCGACGAGCATGCACCGCGGAGGACGACACCCATGAGTCTTCGTCAACTCCGTAGCCTTTCCACCGGACAAGATATTGTAAGGAACCACGATGGATTCGTGAGTCGAGAATCCTCTGAACCTCGTATTCCTCTTCACCTTGTACCAGAATGGGATCAGGAGTGGTAAGAACATCCCTCATGAAAGGGTCGGAGTGGTGTGGTTTAAGCAAAGACACATGGAAGACTGGATGTAGTTTCATGGTAGGTGGAAGTTTCAATCTAACCACGTTTTCGTTGATGAGCGACAATATACGAAAAGGGCCAAGGAAGAGTGAACTTAGTTTCTTTGAGGGACGGTTGGTAACAATGTTTTTTGAAGAGAGCCATACCAGATCACCAACCTTGTAAGTAGGGGAAGGTCGTCTACCAGTATCGAAAAACTTTTTCTGAGCAGATGATGCATTTTTAAGGTTATCACGTAACCTGAGGAAGAGGGCAGACATGAACGAGTTATGGTTGGAGACGTATGGATTAGAAGAAGGAAGTCCTTGATCGGGGAATGAAGAAGGATGGAATCCAAAATTTGAGAAGAATGGAGTCATTTTGCTACTAGTGTGTACCGAGTTGTTGTATGAGAACTCTGCCATTGGTAACCACGTGATCCAATCATCTTGTAAATGAGAGCAATAACACCGCAAGTATTGTTCAACACATTGATTAACTCTCTCTGTTTGTCCGTTGGTTTGGGGATGATAGGCTGAAGATAATTTACGTTGAATGTTGAGGGAGGAACACATCTCATTCCAGAATTTGGAGGTGAACTGTGTTCCTCTGTCTGATATGATTTCTTCAGGAAGACCATGGAGTTTCACGATGTTGTTGATGAATATTTTTGCAAGTTCAGATGAAGAGGGTAATTTCTTTAAAGGAATAAAATGGGACATCTTGGTGAAACGGTCTACCACTACCAGAATGGTGGTATGATGTTGCGAAGGAGGGAGTTCTACTAAGAAATCCATTGAGATGGACTGCCAAGGTCTTTCTGGAACAGGTAGGCTCAGTAATTGACCGAATGGTGGATGATGGTCAGATTTTGATCTCAGACAGGTTGGGCAGTTTTTGACATAAGATTCTATGGTTCTGTCCTGGCGAGGCCACCAGTAATATCTTTTAGACAGCTCCAGTGTTTTCCTTGTACCAGGATGACCAGCCAGAGGGGAATCATGAATCAAGGAGAGTATTTTATTCCTAAGCAAGGGAGGAATGTATAACCTGTCTTTGAAGTAGTACAACCCGTCCTTTTTTGATAGATTGCCTTGTTTGGGAAGTTCAAGATCTTCTTCTTTAAGATGTTTAATATCATCAATTAATGACGAAATAATACCTATGATTTTAGGAGGTTGAGTTTCGTTTACAGGAAGATCTTGGTGAATTCTGGACAGGGCATCTGCCTTTTTGTTTCTGGATCCAGGTCTGTAGATGATTTGAAAATTGAAACGGGAAAAGAAAAGATTCCAGCGTACTTGTCTGGCAGAGAGTGTTTTGTTGGAATGAAGATATTCAAGGTTCCTGTGGTCGGTATAAACAATTACAGGAGTGCGTGTGTCTTCAAGTATGTGACGCCAGTTTTCGAATGCAGCTTTAATACTTAATAATTCTTTTTCTCCTACAGGATAATTTCGTTCAGCAGGAGACAAAGATCGTGAAAAAAAAGCTACTGGATGGAGAGGATCTTGAGGCGTTTGGTGTTGAGAGAGGACAGCCCCGATAGCTGTGTCAGAAGCATCCGTTTCCATGACGTAGAGAAAAGCAGGATTAGGTAGTTGAAGAATGGGAGCACTTGTGAATCTCCGTTTTAATTCATCAAAGGCTGCTTGAGCCTCTTCGTTCCAAGCAAAGGATCGTTTACTGCTATTGAGCAGGTTGAGGGGATGAGCAACCTTGGAGTAATTTTTAATGAACTTCCTATAGAAGTTGGCAAATCCCAGAAAACGTTGTAAGTCTTTAGTATTAGTAGGAGTAGACCAGTTGACAATGCAATCTATTTTGGAGGTATCCATACTTATTGAATGAGGGGAGATAACATATCCCAAAAAAGTGATTTCATTGACTTCAAATATACATTTTTCTGGTTTTGCGTATAATTTGTGTGTTCTTAATCTGGATAATACCCATCTCACGTGTTTTCTGTGTTCTTCAAGGTTGTTGGAGTAGATGAGAATATCATCTAAGTAAATGATGACACAAACGTCTAGGAGATCTCGGAAGATATCGTTAATGAAATGCTGAAAGGTTGCAGGGGCGTTACATAGCCCGAAGGGCATGACAAGATATTCGTAAAGACCATATCGGGTTCTGAACGCCGTTTTCCATTCATCATTGGCCTTGATTCTAACAAGGTTATATGCCCCACGAAGGTCAAGTTTAGTGTAGATGGTAGCTGTTCTTAATCTTTCAATCAACTCATTGATCAGGGGAAGAGGGTAACGATTCTTGATAGTTATTTTATTTAAAGACCTGTAATCGATGATTGGCCGAATAGTCTGGTCCTTGTTTCTTACAAAAAACATGCTGGAAGCGGCTGGTGAACAGGAAGGTCTAATGAACCCCTTACGGAGGTTTTCATCTAGGTATTCCTTGAGGGTTTTTAGCTCTGATTCAGAGAGAGGATAAATATGTCCAAAAGGGATAGGAGCACCAGGAACAAGGTCAATCGGACAATCATAGGGTCGATGAGGAGGAAGTGTCTCTGCTTCCTTTTTACTGAACACATCAGCGAACTCTGAATAGCTGGAAGGTATAGTGGATTCCCTAGTAACATGCAAGATGGGGATGTGTTGTAGACATGTTCCCTGGCAATATGCAGAGTTAAACGTGAGAGAGAAAGGAGCCCATGTAATAAGTGGGTTGTGAGTCCGTAACCAGTCTATCCCTAATATTATTGGATAAAGAGGAGAATTTATGACATCAAAGACAAGAAATTCAGAATGGACATAATTAGTAGTAGTCCTTAAAGGGACAGTTTCAAGGCGAATGGGCCCCGAGGAGATTAAGGAGCCATCAATAACTCTGACAGAGACGGAATTACGTTTTTGAACACAAGGAATTTTATTTTTTGTAACGAAGGATGAGTCCAGGAACACCCCATTAGCACCGGAATCAATAATGGCCTTAGTCGTAATTCTTTCTTTGTCCCACTGTAATATGAGAGAGACAGAGGAGAAATGAGAGGTTGGTTTAGAAGGAAGTACACTCATTACAGTCGTGGTAGAACCATGCTTACCGCCTCTTGGACGTTTCAATAGGGGACAGTCTGGGACCACATGTTCTTGCGAAGCACAGTACATGCAGAGGTTCAGTTGTCTTCTTCTGGTTCTCTCTTCTGGAGTAAGAGGACTTCTCACAACCCCTATTTCCATAGGTTCAGCGGGAGTTATAGGTTTCTCCGGTGCCTTTGAAGAGGTGAAGGGTTTTTTCCATAGAGAGCTAGTGAGTGATTTCTCAGCTTTTCTTTCCCTAAGTCTTCTGTCGATACTGATTGACATGAATTGAAAAATACAGGAGAGCGCACCTTTTAAAAAAGTAAATACAAACAAGATACAAGTAATAAAAGTAATAAATAATAAAAATAGTGGTATAAACGTTAGCAGCTAGACATAAAGCAAAACTCCTTAATGATCATGCCCTAGTATATAGAATTCAAAAATGTCAGCGCTATATATGGTAGCCTATACAATGAGGCAACCTGTAACAATGTGCAGAAAAAAATCGTCAACCAAAATTCTGTCATTTTTTGAATACAGATAAAGGTTTTTTCAAGTGTGGGAGCTGCAATGTATGTAAAACCACAGGTCCCCCATATAGAGGAATTTCTACCTTTGAGTCCTCAGTTACCAAGAAAACGTATAGCATTAAGGAGTGTATTACGTGTCATTCCAAACAAGTGATATACCTTTTAAGTTGCCCGTGTGGACTACAATACGTGGGACAAACTAAGAGAATGTTAAAGACGAGAATTAATGAGCATATATACAATATAAAGAGGAAATTTGAGAAACATTCTGTATCTAGGCACTTCATGGAACACCATGGGGGTGACCCAGGTGGTCTTATTTTCTGTGGAATACAAAGGGTCAATGTTCCATGGAGAGGGGGAGAATTAGCCCAGAGATTGATATATCAGGAAATGCTGTGGATTTTTAATTTGAAATCTTTGGCCCCCCGGGGTTTAAATGTGGATCTAGAACTTGTAAATATTTTATAACTAACCTGTATATAAGGCACATAGACTTGGAACCTTTTAACTTAAGGCGAGTCATTGGTGAATAATTGTCCATAAAGGAAATTCTATTCCATTCTGAGAAATTATTTTAAATTATCTATGGTTTCCATTTCCTCATTTCAAAGACCCTTTCAAATTTCTTTGGATAGAATTAATAACGATTTATCATTACACGGAGATTTGTGTTCCCCTTCATTTGCATATAGGTAATTTTTTTCCTGTTAAGTATTGTTATTAAGGGTACAGAAATTCCTGTTTTACCATATGTACACCTCTGAAAGATCGATAGAGACATTAGATGTCACTACTCCAGTTTTATATTTAATACTTTTTTATTAGCATGATTTTCGAAATTGATATTTTATTAACAAATGTCTAGAAGAATTAAATTCTTTACTTCATGTTTCAGTTTATAATGTATTTCATTGTTCCTGATGTTATCATAATCTTTTGCACTATAATGTCTCCTCCGTTATGATTTTAGATGTGATTTAATATTTTTATCGATATGAAATACGTAAATGTGATTTAAAATTTCTAAATTGCTAAACAATGACAGGATACTGTTCATCCTCCACTTTGAATATGTTTTAGACTATTAATTTGATCAGCAGTTTTGGACTAGCTGATCAAGAGAAAATGTATTTAAAGATGCCGTTCTCATCCGATTCACTATCTTGACAAAGCCCGGTGTAAGGGGCGAAACGCGTTGATGTGATATCGGGTGCAGAGGTCTGATGCTCATAGCCGGTTTACCATCGTCCACACACTGACGCTCCCAAGCTGCAGGAGAATACCCACCGTATCAGCGCTGAGATCGGGCGGGAAGTTTGAAACCACTGAGTAGCAGCGGACGGTAAACGGCTACACAGCCTCTGATTTTACAAAAGTGTTTTTCGTGATATATTGGAAACAATTATCACAACTTGTTCAAGTAAGGGTTCCTATTTGGGGGGAAGGGTATCTTGTGATTTAATAAAACGGTTTTACACTATGAAAGTTTTCTTTTGTATCTTTTAAAGGTAAAAGCTACAGTGTATCTCCCATCTCAACACAGGATTAACCCCTTCAAGACTCCCTTATAAGACTATATGGACTCTTAAACAAGTTTTTATATATTTCCAGTGCATAAATCTAGACTACTGTGGGATTTTAAGTGTTTCTATCTATTTACTATTGAACTCACAGAATTTTGATACTGATTGACAGTTGAATAAGTGTATTTAGTGTAGTAGGTAGTTCAGTTCTGGAGAGCTCATCTTTGACAGCTTCAGATAACCCAATACGGAACTGGTTACGTAGAGTTATGTCATTCCACTGAGTTTCAGGTGCCCATCGTTTGAATTCAGCAATGTAATCTTCAACAGGCCGGTTTCTTTGCTGCAGTGTTCTAATGGTTAAATCTGCAGTCGCTTGTTTGTTTGGGTCTTCGTAAAGGAGAGACATGGCTTCAAAGAATTCATCCAGAGAATCCAATATGGGATCATCATTCTCAAGAAAGGAATGAGCCCAGGCCATGGGTTCACCTCTCAAAAATGAAATAACAGAACAAACTTTAGATCGTTCAGTGGGATATGATCGGGGTTTTAATGCAATCAACAACTTGCAAGAATTGATGAACTCTCGGTATTGGGACCTGTCTCCAGAGAATTTTTCGGGGTTGGAGACAGCAGGGTCACTAGCCGAGTGTGTAACTGTGTGAGGAGTATGGGTTTGCAAGTCCCTTACATAAGTAAGGATTCTTTCATTGGTGATCTGTAGATCTTGCATGCCTTGTGTGAGAGTATCCACTCTTTGGTTTAATCTGGTGATTTCAGAAGTGAGATCTGCTGTATCCATTAATTAGGCTGGATCAATCTGTAACGCTCAATTGTTGATAAGATGGAAACAACTGCAGATTTCTGAGTTTGATAATGTTTATTACTTTAAATAAAAAAAGATAATCAAATTGAACTGTCTCTTTAATTCCTGGCAGGTTATAAACAGCAGCGGTGTTGAAGTTGTTTTAGGATAAGGTAAATTTAACACAACCAGCGAGAAGTTCCAAATTAGGATGCAGATAATTAATAAGTAGGTGTTGAAAACAAGGTTAGGAGTTGATGTAGAGCAGATTGCGAACCACTTAGATTTAGGATGGTTATATATTAAGCTTGAGCCAATCTGGTTTACTTAACTTATGAAGGAGTGATAATCCAATTTGGTGATAGAGATTCCACCGGGAATCGAGGTTGCAGCAGGCAAGAGAATATCCAAAAACAGTCCGAGGTCGTAGGAGAGGAGAAGGAGGGTAAATGATTAAACAGTCCGAGTCCGATACACAGTAGAAGTAAATATTCAGTTTGAAGTTCGCGGGAGCTTTCGAGTTGATCCAGCACTGTGGTGTTGACGCGGTCTCTCTATGAACCCTGGGAACGACCACGTCATAGGAGGGGGAGTGGCCGCGCTCCGAGAACCCGGAAGTCCACGGTTAGCGAATGCCGGAAGGTCTGACAGGCATATTGTCTCCCAGGGAGCTGAAGGTGTCGTCCTCCCTCCCCAGCGGCAGAGTGTGTCCCAGGGAGCAGAAGGTATCGTCCTTCCTCCCCAGCGGCAGTGTGTGTTACAGGGAGCTGAAGGTGATGTCCTTCCTCCCCAGCGGCAGTGTGTGTTACAGGGAGCTGAAGGTGCCGTCCTTCCTCCCCAGCGGCAGTGTGTGTTACAGGGAGCTGTAGGTGCCATCCTTCCTCCCCAGCGCCAGTGTGTGTTACAGGGAGCTGAAGGTGCCGTCCTTCCTCCCCAGCGGCAGTGTGTGTTACAGGGAGCAGAAGGTGCCGTCCTTCCTCCCCAGCGGCAGTGTGTACCCCAGGGAGCAGAAGGTGCCGTCCTTCCTCCCCAGCGGCAGAGTGTGTCCCAGGGAGCAGAAGGTATCGTCCTTCCTCCCCAGCGGCAGTGTGTGTTACAGGGAGCTGAAGGTGACGTCCTTCCTCCCCAGCGGCAGTGTGTGTTACAGGGAGCTGAAGGTGCCGTCCTTCCTCCCCAGCGGCAGTGTGTGTTACAGGGAGCTGTAGGTGCCATCCTTCCTCCCCAGCGGCAGTGTGTGTTACAGGGAGCTGAAGGTGCCGTCCTTCCTCCCCAGCGGCAGTGTGTGTTACAGGGAGCAGAAGGTGCCGTCCTTCCTCCCCAGCGGCAGTGTGTACCCCAGGGAGCAGAAGGTGCCGTCCTTCCTCCCCAGCGGCAGAGTGTCCTGCAGGGAGCAGAGACCGTCAGTCTCGCACCCCAGCAGCAGGACAAAATATTGAAAGGGTAGACAGCTGGTCCCCCTCTCCACCAGCAGAGAGAGTGTCAGGGAGAGGAGCCTGCTACCCCCTCTCCCCAGCGGCAGGTTACAGTTCAGAGAGAGGAGCTTGTTACACCCTCTCTCCAGTGGCAGCCTAACCCACCAAGGGGAGATGTTACAGCCCCCAACAGTGCAGATGGGACCGTAGTCTCTGCACTTGCAGCACAAGGGGTAGGGACGGGCGGTCCTGTCCCCCAGCCCCAGAGCTGTGTACCCAGAGGGGAGAAGGTCGGTCTCCCCCTCCCACAACCAGGCTCCAATCAGGCTACTTCAGTGGTAGCGCTGGCACCAGGGCAGAGTACCGCTGGTCTCTACCCACTCAGCAACCCACCAAGGCAGTCTCCCCGCACAGCCGTGGTGAGGAACCTGGACCTGGACAAGCTGCTACTTTATCCAGGTGGAGTAAACATTTATTGTGGGTGGGAGGTACTGCTGTTTGTGCTTCGTGGGTGGGTTGCTGGACTAACCAGGGCACTGACCGGCAGGAGGTCAGATACCCTGTTAGTCTGGGGACCTCGCCACGTGTCCTTGGAGGGGGCTGCTTGCCCGCCTCTTGCCTTTGGACTATGGACCCGACTTTATGTGAATGTGTTAACCCATATAGCTATGCCATGGAGCCCATTCGCGTAGTTAAAGACTTCGGCTCCATGGCAATTGAACTGTGTGAATAGGATCTGCACGCTATTCAGTAGTTTTATGCGCTCAGATCCCAGCTATCTGGGGATATGTGAAATGTCTGTGTGTTATGTGTAAAAGGTGACTTTATGTATTTTAAAGTGTTTTACTGTCTTTGTGTCCCCATGTGCTCAATGGAGTCTGTCTCTGTCCTGGGAGGTAATTGGATTACTTCTCCAGGAGAGAGGGCTCTGTAAAACTGGTCTGAGCCGGAAAGCCATGCTGGCAGGGGTTTTAAAAGATACTTTACTAACTTTTGAACCCCTGGTCTGATTCATGCCATTTTTAATATGTTGTTCCCCTGAATGGATTGATTGTGGATATGTATTTTTATGTGAATGTGATGTATGGTTTTAGAGTTATGAAAGTTGGGTAGAAAGTATGTTTTAACTGTATGTATAATTGAGTTTCCTCTCAGGATAAGGGGAGGGAATATGTGGGATGTAACTGATGTGTGAGTGGTTGTTTTATACCTCCCTGTGGGCGGACCTGTATTTGTAACAACTGCAATAAAAACCAGGCTGAGTGTGCCAGCACCTCAGTTCCTGCGTGTGACAGACCCCTTTGGAGTGAGAGATACCATCCTGGAGAATTGCCTTTTACCTTGTTTTGTTGTGGTCTTCGGGTACGTCTGGAACTGTACAGTATACACAGCCACGTGGGGAGAACAATGGGTCGCGGCCATTTTGACCGCACAAACTAATGACCGAACACTATGGAACTTTCCACACGGTGAATTCCTACCTTCCCGGTAACTTACACCCATACTGTTCGACAGATCCAGAGTACCGACCCAGAGACACCAGATTCACAAGAGCGACTTCGTTTATATAATATGGTTTTAGTGTAAATGATGCAAATGTGTATTTAGCGAACGGCCCAACCGATCTAGGTGATTTTCATGTATATTGTTCCCCTAGATCCCCGTTCTCTAATACACGCAGTATATTGTATTTGAGTTAAATATTGTGTGGGTTATTAAAAGTATCATAATGTGGAAATATTCTGCCCGGTACAGTGGGAGGGATTCCCACTGTAAATGTATTAACTCCTCAGGATATGGGGAGGAGTTTTTGTACGGCATAAATGCCCGAACTGCAGAATAAAGATCATTCCTGTTTTGACCCTCAACACAGAGTCTCGTCTCATGCTTGGAGGGGATAATTATTATGCTGATTCGTATTCTCTTGGAACGTGGTTGTTGCAGCTGACTTCATCTTGGGGGAAAGGACACCTTCTTGGCGGCGTAAACCCCTACTACTCCGGGGTGCCGCTACACTGCTTAACCCTCAAAGTGAAGTGTCATCTCATTCTTGGGGGGAATTGGAGTGTATGCTGACTGCCAGGAGTGTAAGCTATTCGTATGCTTTTCTTGTTCCGCTATTCCAGTGTTCGTGTGTTTCCAGTTCGGGAGATGCAGTAGCTGCCTGTGTATCTGAAAAGGGGGATATCGCCTAAACTGGGTTTTATCCTCTTGTGGGTGAAACGGTCCGTTACAGTTGGCCCCCCAGATTGTCGGCTATCAGGGGATGTGACTTTTGTGGGGTTTCCATGTGTTTTAGAGGTACTTTTGGGGTGTTTGGGAAAAAGTGTGTTTTCTGTGCTTGGAGATAATTGGATTAGATGAGTACAGTTCCTGATCCAATTATCTCCCAGGCACAGAGGAGGGATTATCTGATTATGTATGGGAGTGTCCTGGATCTGAGAGCCAATGTGGTTGTGTAATTGTTTATACTGTGGTTTACTCTCAGTTCCAGGGGAGAGTGCACCTTGCATGGGGACTTGCATATAAGGCCAGGTGTGGCTCCCATTAAAGGAGTTCTTGCTTTGCTCAACATCTCGTCTCATGTGTGGGGGAAACAGCTGTATCTACCCTAGGGATTGCTATATCACTATACTTGCTCTTGTAAGAGCAACCTTCTACACTCTCTGGAGTAGGAGAGTTCTACCCACTGGAAGCTGAACCCCAGCCAAGCTGTAACGCTGGAAGTGGGGCCTTCAGTGCTGATGGTGTCTTGTACAGTGTTTGTGGTACTCGGAAAGCAATAGGAAGCAGAGATTGGCGGAGGCACCCAGTCAGGGTGCCAGGTGGTCCATCATAGTACCAATGATTTAGATCAGTGGTAGTCAACCTTTTTCTACCTACCACCCACTAATGCATCTTTTTGGTTGAAAATGTCCTTACCGCCCACCAGTTTTCACACAAGTGCAGAATATTTCTTAGAAAGGAGGGTGTTTTTAAAAAAAAAAAATGTACGTACATTTATCTCTTTATTTCTACTTAATGCATGTTTATAATGTTTTTAACTTTATAAAGTTTAATGAGAAAACAATAAAGTAAATTGAAATTACCTTTACTAGTGATTTATGAGATCCTCGAGGTTGATGCTGCAAGACTAAATATTGGATATCTGGTTCGATTTTCATAAGGAACAAACAAAGGTCTCCTCTTTCGGTGATATTCAGACAACTTCTTTGTTTGCGCATAATATGATTTCTCATCTGTGCGTCAGCTCCCCTCTTCTCCCTCCTCAATTCCCCTCCCCACCTTTTTTCCCCCTTTTTTTAAAAAAAATATTTTAACCTTCCTTATAGCAATGCCCAGTAGGAAGACTGAGCTAGGTATCCCACTTACTATTACTTACTATAGCCCACTATAACAGACAGGCACATATACATACATACATACAGACACACACACACAAGACACACATACACACACAAGACACACAGACAGGCACACATACAGACACACACACACACACACACACACACACATACAGACAGACACACAAAGACACATACACACATATATACAGAAAGACACAGACACACACACACATACAAAGACACACACATACAAAGACACATACAGACACAAGACACATATACATACAAAGACACATACACACAACACATACATACAAAGACAAGACACACATATATATATATACAAACACACACACACATACAAAGACACATACATAAGACACACATACAGACAGACACACACAAGACATACATACAAAGACACATACACAAACAAACACACACATTATATTTAAGTCACCCTCCTGTTTCCTACCTTTAAGGTGCAGGAGGGTGACTTTCCCTGGGGTCCAGCGGTGGCTCAGGTGGATGGGAGTCAGAGTTCCCACTCTGACTCCCTCCTCCTCCTCCTCCTCCTTCCTCCCACGCGGTCTGTGTGTTAGCTGGGAGGAGTGACGTGCAGTCATTTCCTCCCAGGTGTGATGTAATAACAGGGGGCCCGGTCGCGCTGTTAAAGTGCCCAGTGCTGACCGGGCCCCCTTACAATCCACATCCATCGGGTGGCCCTGACAGCATGGGCCACCCGATGGAACCCTCCATTGCGGCCCCGGCGGTTTGCCGCCAGGGCCACAAGTGGTGATGGCGGTAACCAGTCGCAAGGGTACCGCCAACTCGCACCCACACGCCCGCAAAATTAAGAAATCCCTACCACCCACCTGGAATCCTGAAACGCCCACTAGTGGGCGGTAGGGACCAGGTTGACGACCCATGATTTAGATTGTCTAAACAATAATTCACATGCTACTAAGTATCAAATACCTCTGATAGCTACAATATTATACATAGTATTGCTTTGTATTTTACTGTCTTAGATGAGAAAATAAAACACACACACTATTGTGCTATTTATTTTTAGCAAGACAATATTAATGATAAAAAGGTCTAGTGTTTACATTGTTCCATGGTCTTGTACTAATTAAATAATACCTTATGCCTCACAAGAGGAGCTTGTGGAGTTAAGGACAGCTATACAATATCCTCCTTTTATAATCCTTGAGGTTACCTGTCTATCTTTCCTATTGTATAGTGATCTATTATTCCAAAGGGTGCATCCAACAACGTAATCGGTTGATAAATGTTCCTTTCTTCCATTTCAGCCATGTCTTTGTATTATTCTTGGAAGATTTCTAAGTAGGGCTATTCACTAAAGTGAGAACTGTCTGGAATCCAAAATGAATTAAAAATGGATTTAAAAATTAAAGGCAAAACTGGCTCATGGCTTACCTGCTCATGGTAACTGGGCAAGAACTAAACATTGAATTATGACATTAACAATTTTTAACAATTAAAAAAAAAAAATCTTGTTTGTTTGTGTTAAATGTAAATGTGTTTTTTTGTGAATGCAAATTAATTTAGGCTTTAATTTGCTACACACAAGTTTTAATAGATATTTCCATGGATTTTATTACCTAGAAAAGTGGTGATTGGTAAACAAATCTGGAATAATCAGGCTAGAAAAGCAAATTTGGGAACAAACTATCATATTCATTAGAGTGTAATCAATTTTTAATATATGCTAGGACCATATGGAACTACATTTACTATTCTTATTTAAAATTATGTCACAATAATTTCTTGTGCCATAGAAACTTGTATATGCTGTATATGCTGTATAATCTGATGTCAATGACATTACAACTATGAATAATGTTTGTATGTATTATGGTAAAAGCTGCATCTTTAAAGTATTCCTAACATGCTTTCTCATCATATATTGAATATTATATTACATATTAAATAAAAATACAGATATATATTTACACAAACGATGGACGTACTAGGTGTGGAAGATGACATCTTTTAAAAGAGCTCCCTTTGCCGCCTCGCAAACCTGGGCTCTTTTGATTGCATTGATGATAACATTAATTCATCATTAAGGCTCTAGTGCAGGGGTCCTCAAACTTCGGACCCCCAGATGTTGCTGAATTACAACTCCCATAATTCTCTGGCTATCTATGTAATTCAAAGAATCATGGTGGTTGTAGTTCAGCAACATCTGGGGGGCTGGAGTTTGAGGACCCCTGCTCTAGTGCTTGAATTTCTGCACGGATATTCTCCTGGAACTGCACAAGTGTATGTGGTATCTTCACATACATCCAAAAGAAACAAAAAATAAGTTGCTGCTTGGTAAGTTGGTTTGTCTTAGAGTGGTACATGATGCGTCCCCTTGGTACTTTGACTGGTATGTGGTGCTTTTTTTTTTCTTTTTTATACAATCACATTTGTATACACAGGCGCTAGGGGATTCCTCCAAGTTCATGTTCCAGTATTAACAACCATTTCTATAAATAGGGTATTACTTCTTTCTTCTAAACTTGCTTATCACACTTATCACACTTTGGCTTGGAAGTAAGCATCCCATAATTCACAGGCCTGTGGAATTGTATTACTTCCCAGCCCCCTCCGCTCTGTCTGATCATCATCTGTTCTTATGAGCTGTTTAACAATACTTTGGTCTCTAATTGTGGCAACTATGGTAGATGTTTCAGTTCCTGGTTATAAATATGATTGCCATTATCATGACAATGATGTATGAATATGATTTTATGAACATGTCTAGAGATTTGATCAGGTAGCATAAATAGCAGATATGATTCCTCCTTGGTGGAGGAATCATATCTGCTATTATCTTACCTACTCCTAGATCTTATAGGGTCAGATGATTAAGTATTTTCTTGTCCAATTGACACATTACAAGAACGAAACACCCCATCGGGTAGAGCAAGATGGAAGGTCATATGATGAGCATCCCTTGGTTTTTATTGGGGTCATGTTTTTTTGTATTTTATTTTTAATTGGTGATTAAAAAAAGATGACAGGTTCTCTCAGTGTAAGGGATCCACTTATCTCTCTATAATAACATGCTGGAATCTTCAAGATCCTAGCATGCAATATATTTCAAAATGTTTCTTTCCTTATACTTAACTAGTGTGACACTGAAAGGATTATTGTCATGGTGCCACTATGATTACATGCTGGAGTCCTACAGATCCATATTTTCTTTATTTGTAGTAGTAAATTGCAATGAAGTGTTTTTTTTTCCAGGTATAGTTTAAACATGTATACCAGTTATTCCCCTGGTATTGCGTAATGCCTGAAGTTAGGTCAGTAAAATTATAAAAATTACATAGCTGAGGTGGAGGGGCAGTGTGTGTGTGTGGATGAGCAGTGTGTGTATAAGTGTGGAGGGGCAGTGTGTGTGTGAGGGGGGAAGTGTGTGTATGTGTGGAGGGGCCGTGTGTGTGTTGAGGGATTAGTGTGTGGGTAGCCTAAAGCATAAACTTTGTCCCCCCTCCCTTCTTACATTTGCCTGGGAGGGGCGGGGTATTTCTCAATCCCTGGTGGTCCTCGTGGTGAATCCCTGGCGGTTCTAGTGGTGAGTGAACTCTAACCTGCAGCTCCTGAGGCTAGAGCTGACTCTCGCGATATTCATAGTGTTGCCATGGTAAACGCGGCAATGCTCCGTGCTCGCGAGAGGAGGACCCGGAGGCTGCAGCCTCAGCTCCCAGGTCCTCTCTCCCTACCCTCCCTGCTGTGGAACGGCGAAGGAGATCTCTGATCTCCCCTCCAGTCTGTGAAGGCACAAAGCAGGGCCGGCACTTTTATAGCACCGGTCCTGCAGGGGAGAGCAAACAAAGGACAGCAAACAGCCTCAGTTTTCTTGGGGGGGGGGGGGGGGTACTCCTGGGGGGGTACTCCTGGTACTTATATTTACTCAAATATAATTATATATCACAAAATCCAGCGCATTCGCTCATTTACTAAACAGCGACTTTCACAGAATGTAATAGTTTTATTTAAAAACACCTCATCTAGGCAAAAAATATTGGGGGTTTAGCTACATTATATGATCATATATTGCATAAGCCTGACTCAACGTCAATGCACCCCATTCCTGGCAGGTCCCACTCTAACAGCCTAATGCCTGCAATTTTGAGATTAATCCACTTACTTGGGAAACGCTTCCTCCTGGGACTCTCTGCAGGTCAAGGCTACATAGGATCCTGGAATGAGGCACCTGTGACAGGGAGGGGTGCAAAACCAAAGAGTTGGCCTGGACTCCCAAATATATAAATGAAAAAGGATGGCTGCACTCACCTGAACATGCATACATTATAGGGTGCTGCCATTATTTGTTGCCTAGGTGAGGTGTTTTTAAACAAAACTATTACATTCTTTGAAACTTGAAGCCACTGTTTAGTGAATTAGCAAGTGCGCTGGGTTTTGTGTGTTGTATAAAAAGCAGCACCCTATAATGTATGCATGTTCAGGTGCAGTGAAGCCCTCTTGGTTATATATATACACACACACACACACACACACACACACACACACATATATATATATATATATATATATATATATCCACATATATAAAAATATTAAAGGATAGCACTCCAAGGACTTTATATAAAATATAACTTTTATTTACCTTCTAAATAAAAACGGTCAACATTTCAGCTTGATCCCCTCAAGCTTTCCTCAGGACAGCTTGAGGGGATCAAGCTGAAACGTTGACCGTTTTTATTTAGAAAGTAAATAAAAGTTATATTTATATAAAGTCCTTGTAGTGCTATCCTTTAATATTTTTGGCTGGACAAGCACCGGGCGCTATACTACTTTTTGGAGTGGAGTGCAAGATTGTTGTTATTTTATATACATATACATACACTGATCAAAAAAATAAAGGGAACACGAAAATAACACATCCTAGATCTGAATGAATCAAATATTATTCTGAAATACTTTGTTCTTTACATAGTTGAATGTGCTGACAACAAAATCACACAAAAATTTAAAAATGGAAATCAAATTTTTCAACCCATGGAGGTCTGGATTTGGAGTCACACTCAAAATTAAAGTGGAGTGGAAAAAACACTTCAGGCTAATCCAACTTTGATGTAATGTCCTTAAAACAAGTCAAAATGAGGCTCAGTAGTGTGTGTGGCCTCCACGTGCCTGTATGACCTCCCTACAATGCCTGTGCATGCTCCTGATGAGGTGGGGGATGGTCTCCTGAGGGATCTCCTCCCAGACCTGGACTAAAGCATCTGCCAACTCCTAGGCAGTCTGTGGTGCAATGTGACATTGGTGGATGGAGCGAGACATGATTTCCTAGATGTGCTCAATTGGATTCAGGTCTGGGGAACGGGCGGGCCAGTCTATAGCATCAATGTCTTTGTCTTACAGGAACTTCTGACACACTCCAGCCACATGAGGTCTAGCATTGTCTTGCGTTAGGAGGAACCCAGGGCCAACCACACCAGCATATGGTCTCACAAGGGGTCTGAGGATCTCATCTCGGTACCTCATGGCAGTCAGGCTACCTCTGGCGAGCACATGGAGGGCTGTGCGGCCCCCCAAAGAAATGCCACCCCGCACTATTACTGACCCACTGCCAAACCGATCATGCTGGAGGATGTTGCAGGCAGCAGAACATTCTCCACAGCGTCTCCAGACTCTGTCACGTCTGTCACATGTGCTCAGTGTAAACCTGCTTTCATTTGTGAAGAGCACAGGGCGCCAGTGGCGAATTTGCCAATCTTGATGTTCTCTGGCAAATGCCAAATGTCCTGCACGGTGTTGAGCTGTAAGCACAACCCGCACCTGTGGATGTCGGGCCCTCATACCACCCTCATGGAGTCTGTTTCTGACCATTTGAGCAGACACATGCACATTTGTGGCCTGCTGGAGGTCATTTTGCACTGCTCTGGCAGTGCTCCTCCTTTTCCTCATTGCACAAAGGCAGAGGTAGCGGTCCTGCTGCTGGGTTGTTGCCCTCCTACGGCCTCCTCCATGTCCTGATGTACTGGCCTGTCTCCTGGTAGCGCCTCCATGCACTGGACACTACGCTGACAGACACAGCAAACCTTATTGCCACAGCTCGCATTGATGTGCCATCCTGGATGAGCTGCACTACCTGAGCCACTTGTGTGGGTTGTAGACTCCGTCTCATGCTACCACTAGAGTGAAAGCACCACCAGCATTCATTGTCACTGCATTGATTGTCACTCAGTGTTGCTTCCTAAGTGGACAGTTTGATTTCACAGAAGTGTGATTGACTTGGAGCTACATTGTGTTGTTTTAAGTGTTCCTTTTATTTTTTGGAGCAGTGTACATACATACATACATACATGCATACACTAATCAACATTAAAACCAGAGCTGCCAAAACAGCTCTGATACATTGTGGACTCCTCAAGACTTCCAAACATGTCCTGTGGTATCTGGCACCAATACATTAGCACCAGATCCTTTAAGCCCTGCAACTTATGGTTGAGCCTCCATAGATCGGATTTGTTGTTCCAGCACATGCCCCAGATGCTCAATTGGATTGAGATCTGGGGAATTTGGAAGCCAAGATAACACCTTGCATTTGTTGTCATGTTCCTTAAACCATTACTGAACATTTTTTTGCAGTTTGGCTGGGTGCTAGGCATGTGCATGGGGAAAATGTTTGGTTCGGTTCGGCATTTCCGAAATTCGTGAACTTCGGCACTTCGGCAATTCGACACTTCGACACTTTGGAACTTCGACACTTTGGAACTTCGGCATTTCGGAATTTTGGGACTTCGGCATTTCGGAATTTTGGGACTTCGGGACTTCTCTTGCAGCCGCTTAGTAGATAACTGTCAGGGTACCTGAAGTCTCTACCTCGGAGGAGGTTAGACTTCCCGACGGCCGTTCTCTCAGCAGGGCTGATTCATCCAATCCTCACAGCTCTCATAGTCATTCCCACGCCGGCCGCGAGAACCCCGCTTCCTTTTATGACACGACGCTCAGGAGCCGACGTCATGACGGCAATCACATCCCGACCTGTCAATCTAGTTTGGAACAACCAATCAGGGCTCGGCAAGGGTGGAGTCATCAATTAAAGAACCAGGGTATAAAAGAGGGATGTGTGTAATGGTTCATTGCCCTGTCGTGGTTCTAGCTTGTCTGGTTCCTCAGTGCTCTTATGTCTATTGTTCTATTTGGTTTTGACTCGGCTTGTACTATCGTTCCTGTTTACCTCTCGTGTCCTTTGACCTCGGCTTGTCTCTCGCTTACCTGTTTTCTCGTTCCCTCGACCTCGGCTTGTCTCTGACCATTCTTTGCTTTCTCCTTACGTTAGTCCGGCCATTCTAAGGTCCGGTATACGTACTCCTCTCCTGTTCGTACTCTGCGTGTTGGATCCCTGTCCCGATCCTGACATTACGACAGGGCCATGGATCCTGAAGGTACAAACGCTCAGCTTGGTCCACCTGACTCAATGTTTGAAGCCATGGACCATAGAATGGACCAAATGGCCCTAGCGCTGCAAGCATTACTGTCCCATCCGAGTAATCAAGCAGAGGAGATGCGTACTCCATCCATCTCTCTTGCTAACACAGGCCTAGAGGTAGCCACAGTGGGAACTTCTTCCCGTGTTACTTCCCCTTTACGGTATGGCGCTGCTCCGGATACCTGTCGAGGTTTCCTCAACCAGATAGGGATTCATTTTGAATTACAACCCCGCGCCTACCCTTCTGACAGGGCGAAGGTTGGATTCATAATCTCGCTACTCATTGACAAAGCTCTTAGATGGGCTAACCCTCTGTGGGAAAATGATAATCCACTAGTCTATAACTATAATGCGTTTATTACTACCTTTAGGAGGACTTTTGATCCCCCAGGGAGAAAGGCCAGTGCAGCTAGATTACTATTACGTCTTAGACAGCATAGTTTAACCCTTGTAGATTAGGCACTAGAGTTCAGATCCTTGGCGGCAGAGGTCAAGTGGAATGAACAAGCCTATATGGACGTATTTCTGAACGGATTATCAGATGCGATCTTAGACGAGGTTGCCACAAGGGATCTTCCTGAAAATTTAGAGGAATTAATTTCATTTATTTCTCGTATAGATGAACGCATGAGACAGAGGCAGAACACTCGTGATAATGGTTATAGACCTTCCTTAAGACTAACTCCCGCATTTCAGAATTCTGAATCTACTATACTAGCTCTCCCGGAACCTATGCAAATTGGTAACACTCGCCTTTCAGAGAATGAAAGACAATATAGGAGAAGGGAGGGTCGGTGTATGTATTGTGGAGTAGGCGGTCACTTACGCCTAAATTGCCCTAACCGTCCGGGAAACGCTCGCACCTAAGTTTCTCCAGAGGACAGGCCTTGGGTGTTTCTATTTTGTCCTCTACATATGATTACAGGGATCATAGGTTACTACTACAGGTTTCTTTAACTTGGGAAAAGGGAGTACTTAAAGCTATGGCATTAATAGATTCCGGAGCAGCTGAAAGCTTTATTGATCAAACTTTTGTCAAAAACCACTCTATCCCATCTCAGCTAAAGGAGACTCCATTGGCCGTTGAGGCCATAGATGGTAGACCTTTATCAGATCCTGTGATTTCTCGTGAAACTATACCAGTTAAGTTAACCATTGGTATTTTACACGAGGAGGAGATTTCTCTCATGCTTATCTCATCCCCTTCAGTTCCTATAGTTTTGGGGTATCCCTGGCTTAAAATAGTCTCTTGGGGTCAGGGTTGCCAGAAAGGTTGTGTACAGAAAGTCTCACCATTGTGCGTAGTGGACACACCTAGTAACTCTAACAAGCCCACAGATTTACAGATACCTTCCCAGTACCAGGATTTAAGGGCAGTCTTTGATAAGAGGAAGGCTGATACTTTGCCCCCACACCGGTCCTTTGATTGTAAGATTAATCTCCTACCTGGTACTATGCCTCCGAGGGGCAATGTATATCCTCTATCCACTAAGGAGAACTTAGTCTTAGAGGAGTACATTCAGGAGAATCTTGACAAAGGATTTATTAGGAGATCCTCTTCTCCAGCCGGAGCCGGTTTCTTTTTTGTAGATAAAAAAGACGGCACACTACGGCCTTGCATTGATTATCGGGGCTTGAATAAGATAACTATTAGAAATACTTATCCGATTCCCCTAATTACTGAGCTATTTGATCGCCTTAAAGGCTCTAAGATTTTTACCAAGTTAGATCTGAGGGGAGCTTATAACTTGGTGAGAATTCAGCAGGGCGATGAATGGAAAACGGCTTTCAATACCCGGTATGGCCACTATGAGTACACGGTAATGCCCTTCGGGCTTTGCAATGCCCCTGCTGTATTCCAGGACTTGATTAATGAGGTTCTTAGGGAATTTCTTTTAATTTCTATTTATTGGTATTTTTTTTACAATATAAAAGACAAACAAGTAAAACATTCATCAAACAAGTACAGTACATTGTGTATATAGATAAGATTATAGAAGCATATACTCAATAATACAAATCGTATTACCCTATAAGAATGTTTGAGCATTTCTCTATTCTCCACAAAATACTTCTAACAAGTAAGCTTTGGTAGAGGAAGGAGTGCCAAAATTTTAATGACCTCCACCCCTATCTTCTTACTCTGCAGCCATACTGTCTCTGAACACATACATATACAAACATACAAACAGTAAAGTTGACATTTCTTTTCTTTATCAGTCATTTACTAAATTATACCTCTCCTAATTCGTAATTAATTCCTCCTTTTTTTTTTTAAGGACTCCAAAAAGCTTACGGCACCTGAGGTTCCTAGTTGGTCTCCCATACAAGTACTAACCAGGCCCGATATTAACCGTGAGGAGACTATCCTCGGTAGGATTTTCAAGAACCTTTATCCTATCATCCCATATCTCAAATAATCGGGTATTAATATTTAAGTGTGATGCTATACCCCTTTCCATTTTGCATTGGGTTAAGATAATCGCCTTAATATGTGGCCAAGAATCAATTCCTGTTTTTTTCCAATTTTTTGCTATGGCTAATTTAAATGCCATCAAAGCGTGTATCAATAAAAACTTCTTCTCTTTTGTTAGTTGCGGTAAATTTATATGAAGGAGCAAAGTATCTGGAGTCCAACTATGCGTAATATCTAAAAGAATGTTAATGTGTCCCATAAATTGAACCCATGCTGCTTTAATTGGAGGACAATCCCACCATATATGGAGTTCGTTAGCCCCCTCACAACCACATCGCCAGCAGCTAGAGGTCTCTCCCTTCGAAAACTTCTGCATCTTTTTAGGGGTCAAGTACCATCGATTTAGAAGCTTATAATGAGCTTCCCTAATATTTAAACAGTGTATCGTAGAGTACACTGTTTGGAGAGCCCTGTTCCAATCCCTTATATTAATTTCTATCGATAGATCTCTTTCCCATTTACATTTTGCTAGAGGCTGAACATATCCTTTTATGCTTTTCATGATCTCAGCACATCTGGTTAGAAATTTTATGTCCTTCTCTGTGTCTATTAATTCATTTAATTTGACTACTGAGGGAGACTTCAATTTACTACTGAGGGAGCTTAACAAAAAGCTCCTGATCCTAATGAAGTTAAAAGTCTGTGCATTTGAGAGACCATAAATTCTCCGTAGCTCGGAGAAAGGTATAATCCTACCGTCCTCTAATATGTCCGCTACTTTTTTAATCCCCTTTCCAATCCATTCTGTTGTGTCCAGATTTTCTATCCAGACCTCTAAACTTTTAAAGGGCACAGCGGGTAATATTTTGTTTTTTAGATCTAATTGATTTTTGAGTTGAGTCCAAAATTTTACAAGGGGTTTTGTTATCATGTTATCCGTAGTACATCCTGTATTTTTAATTTGACTTTTTTTTCTTATAGGCCACATTAGATCTACACTATTATAAGGAGTAGTGATATCTTCCCCCTCTATTTCAAACCAGTTTTGTGAAGTTTTATCCTGTTTGATTAGTGGCAGGGTATGCATTAGCTGAGCCGCTTGGTGATATATAAAGATATTTGGAAAGCCAATACCTCCTTGTTTAGATTTCATATACAGGAGCTCCTGGCCCAGTCTAGGTTTCTTCTGTAGCCATACATAATCTCTAAAAATCTTATTTATAAGCTTGAGTCGTTGAGACTGCATCTGAATCGGAATCATCCTCAGAAGGTAAATAAACCTAGGAAAAATGTATGCCTTAATAAAGTTAACCCTCCCCCACCAGGATAACTGCATGGAGTTCCAGTGTTTTAACGATTGGATACATTCTTCAATCAAGGGGATTACATTAGCCGTCATTATATTTGCAGAGTTTTTCACTATATTGATCCCGAGGTAAACAAATCCCTTTTTTTCCCACCTAAAGGCAAAATGTTCAGATAAATACTGATACTCTTCCTCTTGCATATAGAAAGGTAAAACCGTCGTTTTTTGAACGTTAAGTTTATAATTTGACAGGCGGCTGTAATTTTCAATTGCCTGCATAGCAGCTGGTACAGACTTAGATGGGTTAGTTAGCATTAGCAGTGTATCATCCGCATATTGGCATATCTTGAAATGTTTATCTCTTTTTTTTAGCCCTGTTATTGCAGGGTTTTTACGTATTTCATATGCCAGGGGTTCAGCTGTTAAGATGTATAATAATGGGGATAAAGGGCATCCTTGGCGGGTGCCGTTTGATACCATAAACCAGTCAGAATTGATCCCCCCTCCAACAATCCTACTGGATGGCAAGGAGTAACAGGCCATAATTGCCGGGATAATGCGCCCAGAAAACCCGAAAGCCTTCAGAGTTGCTTGCATGAAATTCCATCCGACTCTGTCGAATGCCTTTTCTCCGTCTAAGGCCATCGTTAGAAAGGGGATTTTGTTCATATGAATCTTTGTAAGTATATTTAATATCTTCCTAATATGATTGGAGGACATCCTTCCTGGTATAAATCCTACCTGGTCTTCTGAGATCAGCGAGGAGATTATATTCTTTATCCTTTTAGCGATGAAAGAGGCGTAAATTTTATAGTCGTTATTTAAGAGTGCTATTGGACGGTAATTGCTAATTTCTTCCGGATTTTTATTATTTTTTAAGATAGGTAGAATATTTGCAGCCAGCATCTCTTTAGGTAGTTTACCTGTATTCATCGCTAAGTTATAGCAGTCTACCAGTCTCTGAATCAGCCTGTCCTTATATGTTTTGAAAAAGAAATCTGTGAACCCATCTGGGCCCGGTGCTTTATTTGTTTTCATGGAAGAGAATTGCGTCATGAACTTCTTGGAATGAAATCTCTGTATTCAGTTGTTCTAATTGAGAATCATCTAACCTAGGAAGATGAATATTTAACCCCTTAAGGACCAATCTTCTGGAATAAAAGGGAATCATGACATGTCACACATGTCATGTGTCCTTAAGGGGTTAAGAAATAACTATCTATCTCCTCTTGGGAAGATGTGACGGATAAATTATAAATATTATAATAATAATTTCTAAATGCTTCTCCAATTTTTTGGGGTTCTAATACAATTTAATTTCCTTGTTTTATTTTTGTAATTAGTTTAGTTTTTTGTATATTTTTAACTTTATTAGTGAGTAATTTATCCGCCTTATTTCCCCTATAATAATAATTTGTTTTCATATACTGGAGATTCTTATTTATTTTAGTTATCAATATTTATTTTATTTTCTATTATCCTAATTTGATTCGAAGTCATTCTTGACGGTATCGTAGTATTTTTTTTGTAACAGTCACTTAATTCAATGTATAGACTGGAAAGGGATTCCTGTCGGTTTTTCCTAACCTGTGCTTCTAAACTAATAAGGTGTCCCCTTATGACGCTTTTGAATGCGCACCACTTTGTAATTGAGGAGACTTCGTTATTGTCATTATCCAGCCAGTACATATCTATCGCCTTTGCGATCTGTTCCCTATTAGGTTTGGGGATTAATAACTTATCATTCAATTTCCAGTCTGTCCTATATTTTAAGCGATTGTTCTTTAGTTGTATTTTCACCATGTTATGATCTGACCATGTCACCGTGATTATTTTTGTAGATTTCACATTTTCTATTAAATTTCGATCACCAAATATAAAATCTATTCTTGAGTAAGAACAATGAGTCTTACTGAAGCAAGTGAAGTCCACCTCTGTGGGGTGGAAGGTCCTCCAACAATCGAGGAGGGCTTCTCTTTGTATTATATTCCGAATTTTTTTTTGCCGAATTGAAAACATTCCTTGAAGGAGTTTTGACCTTTTCGGATTTTCTATCTATATTGGGATCTGTTACCAGATTAAAATCCCCCATAACTAAGGTATGGCCTTGTTTGATTTTATTTAATTGTGTGAAGAATTTATATAGAAACTGAATCTGCGAGGTATTCGGGGCATATATATTAGCAATTGTATAAAGTTTATCTTCTATTGTACAGACTAGAATAATCCATCTGCCCAACGCATCAGTTTTTGCGTGTTTAGTCACAACATTTAATGTCGATGAAAAAAAAATGGCTACTCCCCGCTTTTTTTTATCTTTAAGGGAAGAGCATACTGAGTTGGAAAAATCTTTAAAACTAAATTTCCCTTCGTCTGTTCTGCGCCAGTGGGTCTCTTGAATGCCTGCGACTTGCGCCTTTTCCCTTCTAATTTGATCAAATAGGAGTCTTCTTTTCTGTGGGGAATTCAGACCTTGCGCATTGATTGAAACAACATTTAGCATGTGGTTTTTTAGCCTACTTTTCTCCTTGTCTCCCTTTCTCTTTTTCCTTCCACTTACTCAAGGTTACGTTCCCATCAGAAAAGATATCTTTAGTTACTGTTTTATGAAATTGAATTCTGTCTTTCGTAGTCAACTTATACCGTTCACAAAACCTCACAACATTTACACTCACGAACACATTTACAAAAATCATCCCTTCAAGGAAGTATGGATGGGCCTGCGGTATACCCTCTTCCGCAGAGCCTCCAATCAGATCCAGTACAGGATCAATATTGTGATACTGAGCTGCCCCTCTTAGAGAGCATTTGGCCAGATATTTCATTTATACCCCGGACTAATGCATTTTCCGAGCTACCGAAAGGGAAAAAAAAAAAAAAAAAGAACACAGACCCTGTCTCCATTAAAGCTATCTTTATCCTCTACCTCCCCCCCCCCCCCCCTCCACTGCAACTCTCCACCTAACTCTCTGTCATCATGCCGGACCTTCTACATCCTTTGCACTCTACTAAATATATGTTATTATAGAATTCCTTATGCCCCTTGGTATTTTAAACGACCCCTTTCAAGAGTTACTATATCATATCCACCAGTGTCATTCTATCCTTAATTAATTCTAGTTATTTACATTCAATTATCTATTTATATCCTTCAATTCTTCTAGCTATAGTTTATCAGTTTACACCCGTTTCTTGAATAGCGCCTTACATTTCTCAAGCTATATCTATAAGTGCTCAGTGCTCAAGTTTCTCAGTGTTAGGCTTAATTAATCATTCCATCCTCTTAAAACCCTTGCTTTTTTGTGAATTATTAAATCAGGGACATTTTTATCCCCTGAGCTTCATCTCCCGCTCTGTCTCTTTACAATTCAGTAGCAGAAAGCCTTTAATTCCAGTGCTTATGCGTTCAATAAAGTTTAAGTGAACCAACTTTGTGAGAAACTATTATCTTCAGGTGAGTAGTGAAAAAATTTCATTCTTAAATTCTAATTCTTTGTGTAACCTAATTTTGCTTGTGTCTAAAGTATAGTAAATCTCTCTAGCTGCATTAGTGCTGATTCTCAATTTTCAAAATCAATTTACGCCCTAGATGAACAGAGTTTAGAAGCGTCTCTGGAGGTGGGGTTCTTAGGGAATTTCAACATAAATGTGTTATAGTTTATTTGGATGATATACTAATACACTCTAAAGAGCCTGAGATTCATCACAAACAAGTCAGAAGGCTATTGCACAAACTCCTCCAGCATGGGTTGTATTGCAAGTTGGAGAAATGTAGCTTCGACCAATCCCAGGTAAACTTTCTTGGTTACGTTATTTCTGGTGAGGGGTTTAAGATGGACCCTGTTAAACTCCAATCTATCTTGGATTGGCCATTGCCCAAGGGACTCAAGGCCATTCAGAGGTTTATCGGATTTTCGAATTACTACAGGCGCTTCATTAAGGGGTACTCATCTATTATTGCTCCTATTACCAACATGACTAAACAGGGTGCTGATACTAAGACATGGTCCCCGGAGGCGCTTGTTGCTTTCAGTACTCTCAAGGAACAGTTTGCCTCAGCACCGATATTAGTTCATCCAGACACATCTTTGCCTTTCTTACTCGAGGTAGACGCCTCAGAGACAGGTGTAGGCGCTATTCTGTCCCAAAGGTTAAGTTTGAATAAACCACTGCATCCTTGTGGTTTTTTTTCCAGGAAATTGTCTGGGCCTGAGAGCAGGTATGATATTGGTGACAGGGAACTGTTAACGGTAATTTTGGCTTTAAAGGAGTGGAGACATTTGTTGGAAGGGACTTTACACCCGGTTACTATTTTGACGGATCACAAGAATTTGTCATATATAGGGGAAGCCAAGCGATTATCTGCCAGGCAGGCTCGTTGGTCTTTGTTCCTTACTCATTTCAACTATGTTCTCACTTATAGACCTGGTTCTAAGAATTCTAAGGCCGATGCATTGTCCCGCCAACATGAACCTTCTACTATGCCTGATATGGTTTTTTTCTTCTATAGTTCCCAAGCGTAATATTATTGCCAGCACTAGCATCAAGATTCACTCTCCGTTGCTGGATGAGATCAAGAAGTTACAACATCTGGCACCCGGACCTATTCCGGGGGACCGTTACTTCGTTCCTCCTAAACTCCAACTGGAACTTATGCAGTGCTTTCATAACAGTAAATTTGCCGGACATCCTGGCATACGCAAGTCATGTTCTCTGATTTCTAAAGATTTCTGGTGGCCTTCATTACGTAAGGATCTTAAGGAATTCGTCGGGGCATGTGATGTCTGTATGAGGACTAAACAACCTCATACGCTTCCATGTGGGCTTTTGCACCCCCTAGAAATTCCTGTGAAGCCATGGTCTTGTCTGGCTATGGACTTCATCGTTGATTTACCGGTTTCTAAAAAACATACGGTTATCCTCACAGTAATTGACAGGTTTACCAAAATGGCTCATTTTGTACCTCTGCTCAAATTGCCCTCTTCTCCCGAATTGGCTGAAATTTTCGCGAGGGAGATTTTTCGTTTACATGGGATTCCTTCTGAAATCATTTCTGATAGAGGTTCCCAATTTGTTTCCCGGTTTTGGAGATCCTTCTGTTCCCAGCTTGGTATCAAATTAAATTTTTCCTCTGCCTATCATCCCCAGTCCAATGGGGCTGCCGAACGCACCAACCAAAAGGTTGAACAGTTCTTGCGTTGTTTTGTTTCTGAACACCAGGACGATTGGGTCGGTCTGATTCCTTGGGCGGAGTTTGCGCACAACAACAGTGTTTGCGATTCTACTCGTTCTAGCCCCTTTTTCATGAATTATGGCTTTCATCCTTCCGTTCTTCCGTCGGCCTCCCCCTCCCAGGGGATACCGTCGGTTGATATTCATGTTGCCAATCTGAGGAAGTTGTGGGATCAGACTCGACAAATCCTTATTCATAATTCCATGGTGTCCAAACGACACGCTGACAAACGCAGAAGGGTGGCTCCTGTATTCTCTCCGGGTGATAGGGTATGGTTGAGTACCAGAAACATCCGCTTGAAAGTTCCTTCCATGAAATTTGCTCCTCGTTACATAGGTCCTTACAGGGTTCTGTCTCGGATAAATCCTGTTGCATATCGTCTGGCTCTTCCGCCTGCTTTACGCATCCCGAACTCCTTTCATGATTCTTTATTGAAGCCTTTGGTATGTAACAGATTTTCCTCCACTGTGCCTTCCCCTAGTTCTGTCCAGGTTGGAGACCTGGGTCAGGAGGAGTATGAGATCAATTCCATCCTCGATTCTCGGATTTCTCGGGGGAAGGTGCAATATCTTGTTGACTGGAAAGGATATGGTCCTGAGGAGAGGTCTTGGGTGGTCCAGGAGGATGTGCATGCTCCTCGCCTTCTCAGGGCTTTTCATGCTCGCTTTCCGTCTCGCCCCGGTTCCTTCCGCCCGGTGGGAGTTTCTGAGGGGGGGGGGGGTACTGTCAGGGTACCTGAAGTCTCTTCCTCGGAGGAGGTTAGACTTCCCGACGGCCGTTCTCTCAGCGGGGCTGATTCATCCAATCCTCACAGCTCTCATAGTCATTCCCACGCCGGCCGCGAGAACCCCGCTTCCTTTTATGACACGACGCTCAGGAGCCGACGTCATGACGGCAATCACATCCCGACCTGTCAATCTAGTTTGGAACAACCAATCAGGGCTCGGCAAGGGTGGAGTCATCAATTAAAGAACCAGGGTATAAAAGAGGGATGTGTGTAATGGTTCATTGCCCTGTCGTGGTTCTAGCTTGTCTGGTTCCTCAGTGCTCTTATGTCTATTGTTCTATTTGGTTTTGACTCGGCTTGTACTATCGTTCCTGTTTACCTCTCGTGTCCTTTGACCTCGGCTTGTCTCTCGCTTACCTGTTTTCTCGTTCCCTCGACCTCGGCTTGTCTCTGACCATTCTTTGCTTTCTCCTTACGTTAGTCCGGCCATGCTAAGGTCCGGTATACGTACTCCTCTCCTGTTCGTACTCTGCGTGTTTGATCCCTGTCCCGATCCTGACAATAACTCCCTGGTTCCCATTTAGTTTTGCCTAGGGCAGCACAAATCCAAAATACACCACTGCTAACCACTGCATTGTCAGGGATCTTACCTGGAGTGGGAGTCCGGCAGGCAGAGTTAAGGCACCCTTTGCAATTCGGCACAGACAGAGGGGACTCAGGACAGAAATCCCCAAGGCTGTGACACAGTGCACTGGGGCTGAAATAACCAGTGCTTCCTGGAACGCAGTACAGACAAGGGAAATCCAGAAGAGTAGTCGGTAACAGAATCAGAAGTCAGGGCTGGCGGCAATCAGGCAAAACAGTAGACGAGCAGGGGATCAAAAGCAGGAGTCAGATGAACAGCAGTGAAACCAAACGGAACAGGAAACACGATCTGACAACGAGAACCAGACTTGCAGGGTTTAAATAGGAAGACTCAGCCAATGATCATGGAACCAGGAACAGGTGTGCAAATCCCAGGCAAACAGGCTCAGACTACAGGATACCAAGAACATCTAGAAACAGTCAAAGATGCGTGGAGCCCAATGTAAGGATCCTGACTGGGATGCAAGAAACTCAGGTTCGATCCCAGCCAGACCCAAATACACAATATTGTGCAAAGCACAATGATGATCCTGACATTACCCCCCCTTCAAAGACGCCGTAGGCGAGAAGAGGAAGGCAAGCACGACCCAGGAGGTTACTTTTTTGTTTTAGTAGTACTTGTAGGAGTGGAGGTCATAGCTTTTAGAGCCTTCTCAAAATCTTGCAAGTCCTCCTTCCGGACTAGAGTCCCATTAGAGGCATAGGTACAGCCAGCAGGAGGGACTTCCTTGACAGGACTTGTAGTGGTTGTGGTGCTTGCCTTCTTAGAAGCAGCCTCTTCAGTGGAAATAGAGATCTCAGGTTCTTTCGTAACTGATTCCAGCACAACCTCAGGGGCAACAACTGTAGAAGGCTGAGGATTGGCCAAAGTGGTCAAGCAAGGACAGGCAGCATGTTGGAAGACAGGTCTCATAGGATATGCCGGAGTAGTACCCAGACGGAGAACCCGAGGCCTAGAAGGACGAATGGGACAAAAAGAGATTAAATGCCCCATCTCCCCACAATAATAACACAGTCCATGCGCCACCCTTCTTGCCCTTTCTTGAGATGACTGACGGAACCTAACCAGTCCAATCTCCATGGGTTCCTCCGTCTCCCTGCCAGATGTATAGGATGTTTCAGGCGTTTCAGGAGACTTGGGAGTGGTAGGGTTAGTTGTAACATCAGTCCGAGTAAAAGGAGTGGTGTAATCCATTTCCAGTCCGGGTTGCAATATATGTGAAGCAACAGTAGGTGTTCTATGTACATAGGATTTTTGTGTCTTGTTGCATTGTAACCCCAGAGACCGAATAAAGGACTCCCAGGAATCCAGGACTGGGCTTTTGGTGAGTAACAATTGGTGGGCCCAAGTCTTAAGGTGCCCCGACAATAAGGTAATTGCTGTCCTCACTTTAATGACATCTGTGGCATAGGTAAGTGGTCTCAAGGAGAACAGGACCTCGCAGTCAACCTTGAAGGTATCAAACTTAGACCGGATCCCAGAAAATTTCTCAGGTAGAGCAACCAGCGGTTCAGATAGTCCAGAGTCATATGTTATTCTCCCTTTAAGGGAAGCCAGCTCCTGCTGTAAGCCCTGCAAAGCCTGGGTGAGCTGGGAAACTTGCTGGGTCAAGGCTGCAACGGTAAACCTCAACTCTGCAGACTCCATTTGGTCAGATCGTACTGTCAGGGATCTTACCTGGAGTGGGAGTCCGGCAGGCAGAGTTAAGGCACCCTTTGCAATTCAGCACAGACCGAGGGGACTCAGGACAGAAATCCCCAAGGCTGTGACACAGTGCACTGGGGCTGAAATAACCAGTGCTTCCTGGAACGCAGTACAGACAAGGGAAATCCAGAAGAGTAGTCGGTAACAGAATCAGAAGTCAGGGCTGGCGGCAATCAGGCAAAACAGTAGACGAGCAGGGGATCAAAAGCAGGAGTCAGATGAACAGCAGTGAAACCAAACGGAACAGGAAACACGATCTGACAACGAGAACCAGACTTGCAGGGTTTAAATAGGAAGACTCAGCCAATGATCATGGAACCAGGAACAGGTGTGCAAATCCCAGGCAAACAGGCTCAGACTACAGGATACCAAGAACATCTAGAAACAGTCAAAGATGCGTGGAGCCCAATGTAAGGATCCTGACTGGGATGCAGGAAACTCAGGTTCGATCCCAGCCAGACCCAAATACACAATATTGTGCAAAGCACAATGATGATCCTGACATGCATAATCAGAACACCCCATACGACTTATCATTTTGAAGTCATCTAGCCATCACTATTTGGTCCTTGTCAAAGTCACTCAAGTATTTTCTCTTTTTTCCTTCTTCCAGCACATGAAATTCAATAACTGACTGTTCACTTGCTGAGAGTGAGTGAGTGTGTGTCTGTCTGTCTCTCCAGGGAGGACTAAAGAAGGTAGGAAAGTTTCTGACAGCAGCATTGTGCCATCATCTTCTTGAAAGTACTTGGTCACTCTGTCGCTGTGATCTGAGACACACTTCCTATGGCAAGTTTAATAGTTGTGATGTTCCACACTGCAGGTCGACTCTCTGGGGAATGAGCTGATTCTAATTTCAAACTGTAAAGGTCATTGCTTCTGTTAAACATGACAGTAGTAATTCACAAATATGACAGTAACTTCTCGGCTTCATATTGACACTGCAGATTAATCATATTGTCAGCTGAAAGGATAATCTATCTATATACTGCAATTTTAACCCTGTGCACACAGTGTGCTAAAAGCTATTAGAGAGACGGTAGTGGTTGACATATTTTTATAACAGCAGCAACATTTACTAGAAAGCCAAAGTTGTCATGGCAGGAGCACTACTGAAGATGGGATAAGAAAAGGGAGAGCTAATAGAGAGCTAGCTGCAAAGCTAGGGTTAGCCAGAGAGATATGCAGCATTATACAATCACAGTAATCCTAACTGTAAGGGATAGTTATGGTATCTCTTTACTGTGCCCAGCTCTATTTTTCATTATTTTACTCAGCTCTACCTGTGGGTATCTTTGTAGTCTGATGAACCCTGTATATTTTATAGTTTGTTTTTTTTTCTTTTTTTTTATTCTTTATTTTTGTGGTCGGTTTAACATCTGAGCATATCACAACTGTAAGGCGAAGATATCAATGCCTACATGAGCGGTACAGCAATCACTCCACAAGTATTGTAACAATTTTTTTTTTTTTATTTAACATATATTAACTGTGAGACCCTGCGTGTCAGTAGTCAATAGCTATAACAGTGAATTAGGGGGACAGGTACAAAGCGTTGTGTGCCTGCAGCTTGACAAGGCAATGTGCCGACTGCGTGTTGCGCATATGGCACCTATATGCGTTCGATTTCTGCATGTAAGCTACTCGTAGCTGTGGCCGGTTCCGGTTAGGAGGGTAACACTAATTATGGGTAACACTACATTGAGTGGGAACTGCCATTAGTGGTTGAGTACATGAAGCTAAGCAGACAGATACCACTGATCAGAAGATGATCAGAGCTACAGAGTTGTAGGGTAGATTAAATTTCTGGGGTAGGAGTACCCCACTATCTTTAAACTTTGATCATCACCATTGATCATCACTATGAAATTAGCTATTTGTCTGAATCATTACAGTAGTTTTCAAATTCTTGTATAACTGGAAATATCCCAACTGGATGACACCATGGGGCCCATATATTGATCACATTGTTATAATTCCAATTATTTATTATGTAAATACTTCCTGCTAGATTATGATGGTGATGTGCTCAAAGGTTCCTCTTGTATTATTGTATTTCCTAATGATCTGTAATTATTGTGGTTACACTTGTTGCTGCAGGTTTTTTATTTTCATGCTCTGTATATGCATTTAATATTTGTAGCACAAAATGCTTAATACAACTTTTGTGCAGTAGAAATATGCTAACTACAAAGCATAACTAATGTACTCAGTGTACTTTGCTTGTGTTCTTACATTTTTCTCACTGTTTTTACACACTTTAATGCAATTTATATCTTACCTTTGTAATGTGATCATATTTAATTTGTGCTGTGCTAAGATTTAGCTATATATAATAACATGCAGTGTGGTAAATGCTCAACAATTCTCAGTTTCCTCTAAACACAGTTTTAAGTTGGTAAAAGCAGTTCTCAGTACAATCAATTTAATTCCTTAAATATTGATTGCTGATGCCGAGAAGAAATGCTTGTCTTTTTTCAGAAAAATAAAAAGCAAGAAATCTTATGCGTTTAAGTGTCCAATGAAGAATAAAAGGACCATCACACCTGTTCTTTTTTCAATAATCAGCACCATTTATTGGGTGAAACAAATAATAAAGGAGTTACCGTACTTTAAGTGTTTTACCCAATAAATTGAGTGCATTTTTAAAAAAAAGAAGAGGTATGTTGGAGCATTATGCTTCCTTGAATACTTATTTGGATGTGGTGAAAACCAGTGTCACAATTTTGGGAATAATGTAAACTGTGTGTGCTGGCTAATTCTTACTTATTTTAAATTCAAGTATGTCCTACACTACATTAATCTCAACAAGGTAAAGGAAAAAAATCATAAAGAATAGGGTAATTGCACTAAAATCCAGGAATTTAAGATGAATGAATACAGTACTACCCTCACATTGTTGTAAATATTTTATTATATCTTTTCATGTGACAACACTGAATAAATGACACTCTGCTACAATGTAAAATAGTAAATGTACAGCCTGTATAACAGTGTACATTTGCTGACCCCTCAAAATAACTCCACACACAACCATAAACCCCATAACACCGTTACGGCCTTCTATGCCGTCCCCATTAAAATGGGCTTTAAAGCCGTGGCGGCAGGCATAGAATGCCAGAACGGCTTAAGCCCCTAGCTGCTTACCTCCGCCGCAATCCTCTTCGGGAGGACTGCCTGACAGCCCAGACAGCCCTCCCACAGCAAATCAGGCCCACTATAGCTGGCTGTGGATCTGCCTGCAGGGCAATAATTAAACATGTTAAAATGAATAAAAAATATTTATATAAAATATAGTGGAAAATGTATTCATACTTACCGTAATTTTCTTTTCCTGGCTATTATTCATTGCAGCATATACACATGGGTTAGCTCCTCCCCTACAGCCAATAGGACAGGAAAACCACCAAGGTTTTAAAAGGAGGCTCCATCCCTAAGGTCCTCAGTCAGTTTACAAGCTCTACAGTACATAAATAGAGACATTAATGGGTGGGAAGTATATGCTGCCATGAATAATAGCCAGGAAAAGAAAATTCCTGGAGTTCACACATTCACCTTGCTGAGGTACCAGTCACCAGCAACAGCATCGCCTGTGCTAACATCATGGAAGCTCCTGCTAGAGGTTCAGTCAGAGTCCGTGAGACCAGTGGTACGTCACATATTGGTTTCAACAACCTCAGCAGAGGCTTGAGTTCAATTGTTGCTTACATGAAGCAAAGCACCAGGGGCATCAACGCTCAATCGGTACCCTTCAGTACAGGTAGAGAATGACATAGATAAGCATTCACCATAGGCACGATCTTCAGGTGCCAAATGCAAGACGACCATATCTGTTGAAAAGTAGTGAAAGGGGGTTCACAGGATCAAGCCTGGAGTTCACCCATTCTCCTTAATGGGGTACCAGCCACCAGCACTTTCTGTGCTACCACCATGGAAGCTCCTTCTAGATGTTCAAATAATGGTTCAGTCAGGGCCCGTGAGACCAGTGGTACGTCACATATTGGCTTCACCACACTCAGTGGAGGCATGGTTTCAATCAATGCCTATATGAAGCAAAGTGCAGCTAAGTGCTCCGTTAGAGTGTTATAACACAGAACCTTTCAAGGCCTGAACAAGGAGTAATTCTAACAAACAAAAGCATGTCAAGCTTAGTAAAGCCTGTATAGGATCGTAAGAGGATCTCAATGACCGTCTCAGGGATGCCTATACTAATATGGACTCCCGCATCAACACCAAAACTTGAGGTTCCTGGTGTGTCATGGGGCCTTGTAATAGGTCTGGACGTACTGGAATTTCCCTTGGAGGTTACAGAATCATCTTATTCATCATAGAAATTAGAGTCGACACGGTCTTCCACTGTCACCGTTTGCATTGCCTTTTTAGGAAAGTCGAAAATATGTACATCAGACTAAAATTCTAAATTTGAGTCAGTGTATCCTGAACCTGAGCATTCTGGTCCTAGCATGTAAAAAATACTTCTGGACCTGGTAGTTCCAGGAAATGGCCATCAGATCTATGTAGAAACTCAGAGATCTAATCCCTCTTTCAGCTGCCATGGTAAGATGTAACGCCACTGATGGGGACATAGTAAGTGGCTCCAATCTTTCTCTTGTTAAACCAAGATAGGAAGGATCTGTAAGGAATCCAGAGATGCCATTGGGCCCATCTGACAAGTCTGCTGGTGGAAGTCAGGATTCCTAGTAGTTGCATCTATTTTCTTGCTGTTACCAAGCAGAAATGAAGAAACTGGGAGAGAAAACCTTTACAATCTGTGGAACTGTTCCAGAGATAGAGAGAAAAAACGAGTCGCAAGAGTATTCTGAGAACGGACAGCAGCTGAAATAGCCTGCCCTTCGGTGGGTCCCCGCTCAGAACTCAAGCTGGTTTTAGCTCATCTTGTGCCATTACAGAGAGAACATATCTGAAGCATATCAGACTGGCCCCACCCATACGGGCAGTCCAGATCCGAAATGCCAGCAAGTTCTCTCTGCACGAGAGATACAGCAACCCCAGACGATCGTTTCAGCCTTGTTAGGCATCATCAGTGAGGCATAGCTGATATCTCTCTAAGCACCGTGAGCAAGGGGTCCACGTCTGGATTACCCTTTAAACTTATGGAGAGAAAAAACGAGTCGCAAGAGTATTCTGAGAACGGACAGCAGCTGAAATAGCCTGCCCTTCGGTGGGTCCCCGCTCAGAACTCAAGCTGGTTTTAGCTCATCTTGTGCCATTACAGAGAGAACATATCTGAAGCATATCAGACTGGTCCCACCCATACGGGCAGTCCAGATCCGAAATGCCAGCAAGTTCTCTCTGCACGAGAGATACAGCAACCCCAGACGATCGTTTCAGCCTTGTTAGGCATCATCAGTGAGGCATAGCTGATATCTCTCTAAGCACCGTGAGCAAGGGGTCCACGTCTGGATTACCCTTTAAACTTATGGAGAGAAAAAACGAGTCGCAAGAGTATTCTGAGAACGGACAGCAGCTGAAATAGCCTGCCCTTCGGTGGGTCCCCGCTCAGAAATCAAGCTGGTTTTAGCTCATCTTGTGCCATTACAGAGAGAACATATCTGAAGCATATCAGACTGGTCCCACCCATACGGGCAGTCCAGATCCGAAATGCCAGCAAGTTCTCTCTGCACAAGAGATACAGCAACCCCAGACGATCGTTTCAGCCTTGTTAGGCATCATCAGTGAGGCATAGCTGATATCTCTCTAAGCACCGTGAGCAAGGGGTCCACGTCTGGATTACCCTTTAAACTTATGGAGTATTCTCTTGCGACCCACTTTTTACTCTCCACAAGCTTAAAGGGATAATCCAGACGTGGACCCCTTACTCACGGTGCCTAGGGAGATATCAGCTATGCCTCACTGATGATGCCTAACAAGGCTGAAACGATCGTCTGGGGTTGCTGTGTCTCTCGTGCAGAGGGAACTTGCTGGCATTTTGGATCTGGACTACCCGTATGGGTGGGACCAGTCTGATATGTTTCAGAGAAGTTCTCTCTGTAATGGCACAAGATGAGCAAAAAACAGCTTGAGAACTGAGCGGGGACCGACCGAAGGGCAGGCTATTTCAGCTGCTGCCCGTTCTCAGTATTCTCTTGCGACCCACTTTTTACTCTCCACAAGCTTAAAGGGATAATCCAGACGTGGACCCCTTGCTCACGGTGCCTATGGAGATATCAGCTATGCCTCACTGATGATGCCTAACAAGGCTGAAACGATTGTCTGGGGTTGCTGTGTCTCTCGTGCAGAGGGAACTTGCTGGCATTTCGGATCTGGACTACCCGTATGGGTGGGACCAGTCTGATATGTTTCAGAGAAGTTCTCTCTGTAATGGCACAAGATGAGAAAAAAACAGCTTGAGAACTGAGCGGGGACCGACCGAAGGGCAGGCTATTTCAGCTACTGCCCGTTCTCAGTATTCTCTTGCGACCCACTTTTTACTGTTCCAGAGATAGGGAAAAGCAGAGCATATAATTTTCCACTCGGGAATGTCAACCACTGAGCTAGTCTGAAACTGCTTTTCTTGATATTCATCAAGCAGCCAAACTTTAGGAGTTATAAAAACACTATATACCTCTGTGTGCCTGTCTTCTGAGGGTGAGATCCTCCAGATAATAGAACCAGGTGGAGTTCTGGACTCTCAATAACACTATAAGCACATATAAAGATTCTTGGGGCCGCATTGAGGCCAAATGCTAGAGCACTAACATGGAAGTTCTCTTCTGAGCTAATGCCGAAGATTTCTTCTGCAGATTGGACTGAAAGTAAGCATCCTTGAGATATATAGAGGTAAGGAAATTATCCTTCCAGATTGCTTGAGATATGGATCTGATTGACTCCATCCCGAAGACTCTGACATCCAGCCTCTTGTTGGCCCCTCTTAGGTCCAGTGTAGGCTTTCATGTGCTTTTCCTCTTAGCACCAGAAGAGAGGCGAAACTTGTCCCTGGAACTGCTCTTGTTCTGGGACCTAAAAAAAAAAAATCACCTCTTCGTCCAGAAAGCTTCGTCCTTCAGCTTCTCCTGTTGGTATGGAGACTCCTATGCCTGAAGAAAAAACTCCAGTCTATATCAATCTGGACCATGGATACCACTAAAGCTTCCAGAGTATGACGAGCCCAGGTATGTGTGATCAGAAAAATGAGGCTCCTAGTACTGTAGGAGATATGTTCATTGCTGAAGAGCAAAACAACTGCTTTATAGCTCCATTAGAACCTTGAAAGGCAGGTGTACCAACTGCCATGAGTTACCTCTGGAGTATTCCCTGCAGGGCCAGTAGCTCCATGTAACTCAGAAATACTGGTCACTGGAGGTTCTCCGTCAGACTATGAGGAGCTGGGATCCTTGGAACTTCCATCCTGAGGTACCAATATCTTGCAGCCCTCATTAGCCTTTTCAATGGAATTATCCCAATTTTTCCCAAACAGCACCACCCCTTCAAATAGAATGGTGTAGAGGGCAGACTTGGAGGATGAGTCATCATCCCAGAAACAGAACCATAATGCTTTCTTAGCTGCTATAGATAAAGCCATTTGATCCAGAGAATATCCTAGTTACATCTAGGGAAGTTTCTGTGAAGAAGTCAGTTGTAACCTGAAGACTTCAGACTGCCTCTTCAATCTTGGCCTTTAATATATCTCTCCATAGTAGCCTTTAAATCTTTAATCACATATTTCATGTTTGTAGAAACAGCAGCGTTAGTCACAGCTGGCTGGCCTCCTGCAATGGTAGGCGTAAAATTTTGGACAGGTCTGCGTCCACCTATGATCCATAAGTGTGCAACTTAGGTGGTGTAGTTCTGGGGGTTGGAAATAACTTCCTCCACAGGGTAAAGCCTGGTCTCTTTTCTTACCCCTAAGGCCTCTGGAACTTACTTTGTAAGCCCTGCCCGCATGTCATGTGGCTGCACAGTGATAGGTCATGCTGAAGTGACAACCTTCTGGAGGAAGTCAGTGCATAACCGATTCCTTCCACTGTTTTCTCCTCATAACCAGATCCTGGTGAAGAATAAGACATCTGGCAAATAATAACTAAATATTACCTGTGGTAAAGTATTAAGAAAAAAAGGGCACTGTTAAATTCTATAAGAAACCAGCGAAACAGCTTTAAAACAGGCTGAAGACAGCACTTATCCATGTCTGGAGACCCGGCAAATACTTACCAAATAAGTGTGGTATGTTTACTGTAATTTTCCCTTTATTTTAGGAACTTTCTGGAAATTGCCCTTATCCAAGATGGCTGCCACAACTTGTATTCCCACAATGCAAGTCATCTGTATTAGGCCCAATAAGACACAAACTGCACACATGTGGGCCTATTCCGAGTGTGTTTGCTGTTTAGAGACCTGGGAGAGGACTCTGTCTGAAGCTTACATGGCCCCTAAACACCCAGGGAACCAGGAATAAATCACTGGGACCGAGGGGAAGCACAATAGATAACAAAAATGCCTGCAAGGAAGTTTAAAAGGCAACCAGGTGCAAAAAAAATCAAAGTTTAAAGGCACCACAGTCTAAAGGCCTCAAGGTATAAAAGGTAACACAGTTTCCAAAATGTATCACAGTTTTTAAAATATATCAGTCTTCAAATGCACTGCAGTTTTCCAAATATACTGCAGTTTCCAATGACTTGCAGTATTACATGCAACAGTATTAAATGCAAATTTAAATGAAACAGTTTTAAATGCCACACAGCTTCAATGCAACACAGCTTAAATGCTTCCTAGCAAAAGCACAACCGCATAATGTACCACAATCTTAAAGATAAGGTACAGCTGTATAATGCACTAGTTTAAAGATATAAAAGATATAAATGCATCACAGCATAAAAGCTCAACTGCATAATGTACTACAGTAAAACAGGCAAATAAACTAATGAAGATAAAAAAAAACATACATGTCCGTAAGTAAAGGGAGCGAATTGCTCACGTCCTAAGGGCTGTAGGACAGGAAAAAGACTGAGGACCTTAGGGATGGAGCCTCCTTTTAAAACCTGGTGGGTTTCCTGTCCTATTGGCTGTAGGGGAGGAGCTAACCCATGTGTATATGTTGCCATGATTAGCCAGGAAATATATATATATATATATATATATATATATGTAACTTCATACATAGTGTATTTAATGTTAATATAAGTAAATATATTATGTATATTAAAATACACTTAGAATGAAGTTACATATATAAGAGATAGAGAGATATATTATATATATATATATATACGTATAATTACAAGAATTAGTAGAATAATAAAATAAATAAAATATTATTTAAAAATGTAAAATAAATTATATATACTCATACGTAATTTCATTCTAACTGTATTTTGTTATTAATATATATAGGTACACAAATACATAGGTAACTGTAACGGAACCGCTGGCACCCCGACTGGGTACCCTCCGCTGACGGATGCTCCTAGTGCTTTCCGAGGTCTCCAAGCACTCCACCAGACACCATAACCACTGTAGACTCCCACGAACCGCCGCAGCTTGGTTGGGGTCTCGCCACGCTACCCACTCTGGACCCAAGAACAGGGTCTAGCTTCCAGTAGATGGACCTCTCCGAATTCCAGAGAGCAGGAACAGGGACAAGCTCTTAGCAGAGCTCAACGATTATACCCTGGGGAGTATAGTGATTATAGCAATCCCCAGAGTGTAGTTCTCCAATCCCCCCAAACATGAGCCGAAACTTCATGAAGGTACAAGATGATCTGAGGTGCTAGCACACCCAGTCTGCTTTTATTTCCATCTTACACATAAAAGACCGCCCACAGGGGCGGGGTAAAACAGCCAATAGCATAACGGTTACAACCCACAAGTTCCCTCCCCTCAGATAACCAGTTAACATAATTATTACAGCCAGGGAAAATACAGTTTTTATACATGTGCTATAACTTTAAAACCGTACATCCAATCTTCCCACAAACCACATATTTGGAACCAGCACACTTTAAACATACACCCTTCCGAAAATCAGCCAAATCCCCCCAGTGGATCAAAAGTTAGCTGGAGGTCCCTATATGACCGACCGCAAGCACATTTTCCTGCCCAAAACAGTTCCATAGATTTGGGCTGTGTGGCCGGTCAATTTCATGCGAAAAAACGACTAAGTCCCATTTCGAACGGAGCTGCAAGTTCAGTATGGAAGAAGGTAAGGGTCAGCGGTGTTCGGTAAAATGTGTAGCCGATTTCAGTTCCACAGAATCTTTAGCATACACCGCTGACCGCATTCGAGTAAACCAAGATGGCCGCCGCCACGTGCAATTAACCTGCAGTAACCTCACAGCCTGGGAGGTAAATTGCCTGCACACTTTAACTTCTGGGTGGTCCGCCTGTGTGGTACTTGGTTCAGTAAGCCCCATTTACTGAACCAAGTGGGAGAGAGCCAGGAACAAGTTATTTTACAGGTCTGGGGACATAGTCTTAAAGGGGTATTGTTCACCAAGTTACAAGATGTCCCCAGACGGTTCTTAAAGGGCCATACACACCGAATAAAAGTCCATACGTTTTCAGGGGCCATAGTCTTAAAGGGTATTGTTACCCAAAGTCTCAATATGTCCCCAGACAGTTCTTAAAGGGCCAGCAGCAGTACAATAAAATACCATTCACTGTGCTTAAAGGGCCAGCAGTCGCACAATAAAATACAATATGCCCAAATATAGTTCTCTAAACGTACCAATTTTCAAGGGGCCATAGTCAGCAGGTAGGAGGCGGGCAAACAGGCTTCTCCAATGCCCAGTGGCGAGGTTGGTTTCGTCACAGTAACAAAATACACTTAGAATGACATTCTATATATATCTAGCTATATATACAAATAACCGCTAATAAATAAATATATATATAAATATATATAATTACATAAATGATTACATAAGTATACACGTAGAATTTAAATACATATATATATATATATATTACATTCTACGTGTATATTTAAGTAATCTTTTAACATAACCATGTGATTTAATTAATTAAAATTTGATTGACATGCCTGACAACCCAGGCAGAAAGTGCAGACAATTACATGATTTTGCTATTTCATGACGAAAAGTCATGGTTTTAAGACACGGAGGCTCATATTGCAAGTTTAATACTGATCAATAACCAAAGAGAAAACATGTGTTGATGTCCGAAAGTAAAATTCTCTGAAGGTGGATTCGCGGGACCAGTCCGCCATCCTCACCAGACGTGCTCCCGAAGACACCATAGACGTAGCTGATGCCCCTCGTGCGGAGTGAGTGCTAAAGATGGATGTATCCACGCCGGCCAGTGACATCACCCATTTCACCCAACGAGCCAAGGTAGTGCTGGACACCGGGACGAAGGGTTGATGAATCGAGAGAAAGAGCTGAGGGGATGCGGCCGAACGGTGGGCACTAGTGATGTCCTGAACGGTTCGCCGGCGGATGGCGAACAAATGCGATGTTCGGTTCGCCCCCTATTCGTCATCATTGAGTAAACTTTGACCCTGTACCTCACAGTCAGCAGACACATTCCAGCCAATCAGCAGCAGACCCTCCCTCCCAGACCCTCCCACCTCCTAGACAGCATACAATTTAGATTAATTCTGAAGCTGCATTCTTTTTATTTATTTTTTTGTATTATTTATTTTATTTTTTTTTTTTAGACAAAAGTGTGTTATATTTGAGCATGCCAGTCTGAACGTGCGTATATCATGGCTAGTTGCACTGAGGGTATGAGTATATAGCAGTACATTGTTGTGAAAGATGGCGGTCATGTTTAGGGTATAGCTTGCACGTTATCAACTGTGTATTTATATCAGCAGCTCCACCACTAGTTATAAATCAAGTGTGAGTCGCCCCATGAGATGAGACTAGTGAATAACATAATACATGAACGGTTAAGGTAAAAGCATGTAAGGAACTACGACAATAAACTCTTTAGGAGGTGAAATAATGACATGTTTAAACGCTTGCTACGTTACGATTTGTTAATGTGCATAGAGCAGTTCATGTGATCAAAGGCATGGTGTGGAGGATTGGCTATAGTGGGACATGCTTGGCAGGCTGCTGTTTACTGCTTGTGCTCATCCGATCCCTTCTGGGTGCCAGGTGCAGACCCTGGGAGTCCCTGATACCTGGAACAACAAAGGCAAGTCTCTGGCTGAGTGCCGGGTTCGTGGCTTGAGGTGGTGGAAGCTTGTTTTGTCGGGTGGTCGGATCTGTCCCGGTGGTGCTTCACGTCAGGTGCGGGATTGTGGTGGCTTAAGGTGGAGGCGAGTGCTTGACGTGGGGCAGGCTCTGCATTTCTGTTTGTGCCTCCGGTCCCGTCTTCGACGCTTTTTGCGTTGGTGGATTTTAATGGGGACTGATTCGCTTGGCTGTGGTGGAGCTTGTTGGGGCTGTGGTGGAGCTTGTTGGGGCTTCCTGCTTGTTATTTGCTTCCAAAATTGATTAAAGAGTCTGTCCAGCTTAGACTCAATATCCTGCCATGCTTTGCTCGTACCAGGAGGACACGCGGCTGCCTGTAGCGGTACTTACCATATCCGGGGGCCGGCCGCGGTCCTCTCTTCAAGCCGCGCGCGGTCCTGCGGCTGCACGAGCCGCGCGCTGCTCATCCGACTCTCCTAACAGGAAGACGGGCAGTGACCACGAGATGCGGTCACGTGTCCCGCCTGCAGCTAAGAGCGCGCCGCGAGTCTCGGGCGCGCTCTTAAAGAGACAGTGGGAGCCTAAATTGCAAAAGGCTCCCATTGGCTCCTGTCATGCCAATCACCCCATACACTTACCTGTTGGGGGTGTGGAAGTGACAGGAGCCAATCACATTAGTTTGAAGGCTACTTATACTCACCCTTTTCCCTTAGTTCCTTGCCCTATCATGGTTTCTGCTACAGTTCCCTTTAGTGCTTGTTGTGTTCAGTTGTGTTTCTCCGTATTTGACCTTGGCTTTGTATTCTGACTTCGTTTTCGTTTTATCCTTGTCTGTACTGTTTGCCGGCTTGCTGATTCCTGTGTACCAGACCCCGGCTAGTTTTCGTTTACGCTGTCTCTTTGTGCCCTTGACCTCGGATCGTTCCTGACTCTGTCTTCTCCTATTACGTCGAGTCCGGCCACTCTAAGGTCCGGTAGACGTATCTCTCCTCTGTGCTGTCTTCTGTTTGGCTGGATCCTGCGTGTAGGGGTATATACTCGTTACATTACGATAGGGCCAACAATGGGTTAACTACTGCCTTCATGGAAGGCTTATCAGACTCTATATTGGATGAGGTAGCAGCTAAGGAGCTTCCTGTTGCCTTAGAGGACCTTATTGACTACCTCATCGATATAGATAATAGGATTCGTGACAGGCTCTATACCAAGAACAGGAATAGACGTTTTGTTACACCTATTCACCCCAGAGTTAATACACCGGAGAGTGTAAAAGTATCTGAAGAGGAACCCATGCAATTAGGGGTTGCCAAACTCTCTGATAATGAAAAATTACATAGGAGAAGGGAGGGACTCTGCCTATATTGTGGTAGGAGAAACCATATGGTAAAGGAGTGTCCTTTGCTCCCGGAAAACTCTCGCACCTAAGACCTTATAGGGGACTGGCCTTGGGTGTGATTTCTAAGTCTCCTACATTGCCTCCTAACCGACTGCTTCTCCCTGTTTCTTTACATATGGGAGAGAGTTGTATGGTTGAAAATATATACGCCCTGGTTGACTCTGGGGCAGCTGAGAATTTTATAGACTCTGGTTTTGTAAAGAAAAACAATATTCCCATCAGGGAAAAGGAGATACCCTTGGCCGTTGAGGCCATAGATGGTAGACCATTGATATCTCCAGTTGTTACTCACGAGACTGCACCGCTACATATGTACACAGGGGTTCTACACTATGAAACCATTCGGTTCCAGGTCATCACCTCTCCCTCTTCACAGTTGGTGTTAGGGTATCCATGGTTACGTGCCCACAATCCCATTTTTGACTGGGAGACAGGGCAGATAAAATCATGGAGTGAAGCCTGCCATGAGTCATGTACTATTGAAGTCACGCCTGTGAATTCTATTAATGTTCCTACCATTCCTCCTTTGTCTACGGCTATACCCTCTCAGTATTTATCTTTAAAGACAGTCTTTGATAAAAGAGAGGCTGACAAATTACCGCCTCACAGACCCTACGATTGTGCTATTGACTTGTTGCCTGGCACTATACCTCCCAAGGGCAGGGTGTACCCTCTATCGGTTCAAGAAAACCGTGTCATGGAGGAGTACATTAAAGAATCATTAGACAAGGGATTTATTAGGAGATCCTCTTCTCCGGCTGGAGCGGGGTTCTTCTTTGTATCAAAGAAAGAAGGTGATTTAAGACCTTGCATTGATTATAGAGGTCTTAATAAAATCACCATCAAAAATGCTTACCCTATACCATTAATAACAGAATTGTTTGACAGGCTCAAACATGCTACGGTATTCACCAAATTAGATCTTAGAGGAGCATACAATTTGATACGTATAAAAAAGGACCACGAATGGAAGACAGCCTTTAACACTAGGTCAGGTCATTATGAGTATACCGTCATGCCATTTGGGCTTTGCAATGCCCCAGCAGTATTCCAAGAATTTATTAATGATGTCTTAAGGGACTTTATTCACTCATTTGTTATTGTGTACTTGGATGACATTTTAATATATTCTACAGACTTACACACTCATCACAGACATGTTACGAAGACCCTTCTTGCTAATGGTCTTTATTGCAAACTAGAAAAATGTCTATTCGACCAATCCGAGGTCCAGTTTTTAGGGTATTTTATTTCCGCTAAGGGTTTTCGGATGGATCCCCAGAAGCTCGCTGCGGTCATAGAATGGCCTCTGCCGCAAGGTCTGAAAGCCATCCAGCGTTTTCTGGGTTTCTCTAATTATTATAGACGTTTTATCAAAGGTTTTTCGTCTATCGTAGCACCTATTACTCGTATGACTAAAAAGGATGGCAATACACGTGCCTGGTCTACCGAGGCACTTCAGGCTTTTGACTTTCTTAAGACTACGTTCGCCTCTGCACCTATTTTACAGCATCCTGTCCCCTCATTGCCATATATACTTGAGGTTGATGCTTCCGATATAGGGGTAGGTGCTGTCTTATCCCAAAGAGAGTCTCCTGACAAGAAATTGCATCCTTGTGGCTTCTTTTCTAAACAAATGTCCAAAGCAGAAAGGAATTATGATGTGGGTAATCGCGAACTCCTTGCTATCATTTTAGCACTCAAAGAATGGAGACATTTGTTAGAGGGGACTAAGGATCCTATCCTCATATTTACGGATCATAAGAACCTATCCTACCTTAGCGAAGCTAAAAGATTGTCTTCAAGGCAGGCTAGGTGGTCACTGTTCTTGTCTCATTTTAATTATATAATCACCTATAGGCCAGTTGATCGGAACACTAAAGCGGACGCTCTGTCCAGACAATTCGAGACTATTGACAAACAGGAGATTTATGTCACTCCTGTCATTCCCCAAGACAGGATAATAGCAACTACTATATTGTCTATTTCCTCGTCCCTCTTGCAGGCCATACAAGCGAAACAAAGCATGGCACCTAGCGAGAGGCCTAATGATAAATTGTTCGTTGACGTTCCCGAGAGACGGGATATTCTGTCACTGTATCACGATACTAAGACTGCTGGACATCCTGGTATTTCCAAAACAGTGTCAGACGTTTCTCGGTATTTCTGGTGGGATACCTTACGTAAGGATGTTACTGACTATATAAGTGCTTGTACTACTTGTGCATGTATGAAATCCTCTCGTAGAGTTCCTTGTGGGCTGTTGCATCCGTTACCCGTTCCCGAGAGACCTTGGTCTAATCTATCAATGGATTTTATTGTTGAATTACCCCCTTCGAATGGTAACACAGTCATCCTAATGATAGTAGATCGGTTTTCCAAAATGGCTCACTTTGTGTCTCTTCGCAAGTTGCCCACTTCCAAGGAACTGGCTCTTATCTTCGCTAGAGAAGTATTCCGGTTACATGGTATTCCCGTATCTATTGTATCCGATAGGGTTAGCCAATTTATTTCCAGGTTCTGGAAAGCCTTTTGTTCGGAGATGGGTATTTCTCTCTCATTTTCTTCCGCTTACCATCCCCAGTCTAATGGAGCTGCTGAACGTGCCAACCAGTCTCTGGAGCAGTACCTCCGTTGTTTTGCGTCTCACCATCAGGACAATTGGTCTGACCTGCTTCCTTGGGCTGAATTTGCTCAGAATAACGCCACTCATGATTCTTCCGGCAAAAGCCCTTTTTACGTTGTCTATGGCCAGCATCCCGTGGTTCTTCCGGCTGCATTCTCCTCACAGGGCATGCCAGTTCTGGATGAGCATTTTGCTGGTTTGCGTAATACTTGGGAGCAGGTTCAGCGTTCTTTGGTGGACTCTGCTGCCCGCCAGAAGGCTCAGGCTGACAAGCATCGCAGAGCGGCTCCTTCCTATGTTGTGGGGGACAGGGTTTTGCTTTCCACACGGAATATTCGCCTCCGGGTGCCTTCTATGAAACTGGCTCCCCGCTTCATTGGTCCTTATCGCATTATACATAAGGTTAATCCCGTTTCTTATGCCTTGGGTCTGCCTAAGAATCTGCGTATACCTAATGTATTTCACACCTCGTTGTTGAAGCCTTACGTACGCAACCGCTATACCCGGCATATTCCCCCTCCCCCTCCTGTCTCTGTGGAGGGTCATGAGGAGTTCGAAGTGTCTGCTGTTATTGACTCTCGTTTCCTTAGGGGTCGGCTTCAGTACTTGGTACATTGGAAGGGTTATGGGCCTGAGGAGCGCAGTTGGATTTCTGCGGATGCTGTTCATGCTCCCCGCCTTGTACGTTCTTTCCATTCGCGTTTTCCTGCCAGGCCTGGTCCTGCCTGCCCGGAGGGCGTGTCCTCAGGGGGGGTACTGTAGCGGTACTTACCTTATCCGGGGGCCGGCCGCGGTCCTCTCTTCAAGCCGCGCGCAGTCCTGCGGCTGCACGAGCCGCGCGCTGCTCATCCGACTCTCCTAACAGGAAGACGGGCAGTGACCGTGAGATGCGAGTCTCGGGCGCGCTCTTAAAGAGACAGTGGGAGCCTAAATTGCAAAAAGGCTCCCATTGGCTCCTGTCATGCCAATCACCCCATACACTTACCTGTTGGGGGTGTGGAAGTTACAGGAGCCAATCACATTAGTTTGAAGGCTACTTATACTCACCCTTTTCCCTTAGTTCCTTGCCCTATCGTGGTTTCTGCTACAGTTCCCTTTAGTGCTTGTTGTGTTCAGTTGTGTTTCTCCGTATTTGACCTTGGCTTTGTATTCTGACTTCGTTTTCGTTTTATCCTTGTCTGTACTGTTTGCCGGCTTGCTGATTCCTGTGTACCAGACCCCGGCTAGTTTTCGTTTACGCTGTCTCTTTGTGCCCTTGACCTCGGATCGTTCCTGACTCTGTCTTCTCCTATTACGTCGAGTCCGGCCACTCTACGGTCCGGTAGACGTATCTCTCCTCTGTGCTGTCTTCTGTTTGGCTGGATCCTGCGTGTAGGGGTATATACTCGTTACACTGCCGCCATATTGGGAGAGTCGCAGATGAGTATGTCAGCCTGGGCGGCTGTGCTCTGTGCGTCCTTTAGCTTTAGACAGCCACTCAGGGGTGGACCGGGATAACCCCACCGGTCCGATGGGGGGGGGGGGGGGGGTAACGGAGCTCCTGCTGGGAAGTAGCTGCTCCTGGGCATCCCAGGATCGGGAGATCGGCCGCCTCTCCCGCCCAGTGAGCACCAGGCCACACTTGCCACGCGGAGGTAAGTAAGACTCTGTCGAGTTGCTGACCGCTATTAACCCCTTAAGGACCTAACTTCTGGAATAAAAGTGAATCATGACATGTCACACACGTCATGTGTCCTTAAGGGGTTAAGCATGTTGGGTCGGTCAGGTAGGAGCAACATTGCTGGGTCATCCCCTTCTGGGTTGAAATTCGCTTGTTGATAGCTGCTTAAAGTGAGATATTGAGGGAGCTCACACGAAGTGCGTCTTTCCTCCATGACAGCTAGGCCCTGCCACCCGGAACCACTGTATTAGGGAGTTATCTCCTAAAAGGCTGAAAGACCTAATTTGGTCTTTCAGCCACATTTACTAATACTAAGTAAAGATTACTTTACCGTGAGTAGGGGCATGTCTAGGAAGCAGTGAGCAGCCAGTGGCTGCTCACTGTAAAAAAAACCACAAAAAAACAAACCTATTGGCTCCCACCCCTGTGTGATGGGTGAGGGCCATAAATTACAATGGGGGAGGGGACCTACTGCCCTCCCCCCGGCCCCCACCCTTGAGCGGTGGGTGGGGGCCATAAAGATAATGAGGTGGGGACCTACTGTCCTCCCCCCTGGCACCCACCCCTGGGCGGTAGGTGGGGGCCATAAATTACAATGGGGGAGGACCTACTGTCCTCCCCCCCGGCCCCCACCCCTGGCCGGCGGGTGGGGGCCATAAAGATAATGAGGGGGGACCTACTTTCCTCCCCTCCTGCCCCCACCCCTGCATGGTGGGTAGGGGCCATAAAAATAATGAGGGGGGGACCTACTATCCTCCCCAGTGGCCCCCACCCCTGCGCAGTGGGTGGGGGCCATAAATCACAATGGGGGGACCTAATGTCCTCCCCCTGGCCCCCACCCCTGAGCGGCAGGTGGGGGACCTAAATACTAGAAAGGCGGGGGACCTAATGTCCTCCCCCCCTGGCCCCCTGAGTGGCGGGTGGGGGCCCTAAAAAAAATGTCCCCCCAGGTGACTAGGGTTCCCCAAACTCCTAGTCACCCCCGCCCCCCCACCCCCAAAAAAAATAACCCCCTACCTACCCTCCTCACCCTAAGAATAATGAGGGGGGGACCTTTAACTAAGTACCTGAAAAAAAAAATCTTCTTTTTTCAGCCCCAAAAAAGGGCAAATAAAAAAACATAATAACCGACGCAATTAAAAAAAAGAAAAAAAAAAAACGAGCGCCAAAAAAATAATCCATGTTCACCCGGCGAGGGTTCCGCGCAGACTGAGCTCTGCAGGGCGGGGGAAGGCTTATAAAGCCTTGCCCCGCACTGCAATTAGGCTCAGAGCACTCTGATTGGTGGGTTTAAGCCATCCAATCAGAGTTCTCTGACAGGTAAATGAAGAGACTGACAGGTAAGTCTCTACATTTACCTGTCACAGCACTCTGGTTTGAAATCCACCAAACAGAGTGCTCTGTGTCATTTTACACAGCGTGGGAAAGTTTTTTGGAATTTTCCCACGCTGTGTAATTTGACTCATAACTCTCTGATTGGTTACTTAATCCACCAATCAGAGAGTTATGAGTCAAATTACACAGCGTGGGAAAATTCCTAAGAACTTTCCCACGCTGTGTAAAATGACACAGAGCACTCTGATTGTTGGATTTCAAACCAACCAATCAGAGTGTTGTGACAGGTAAATGTAGAAACTTACCTGTCAGTCTCTTCATTTACCTGTCAGAGCACTCTGATTGGATAGCTTAAACCCACCAATCAGAGTGCTCTGAGCCTAATTGCAGGGCGGGGCAAGGCTTTATAAGCACTCAGGGGTGGGGGCCGGGGGGGAGGACATTAGGCCCCCCCTTTTAGTATTTAGGGCCCCCACCTGCCGCTCAGGGGTGGGGGCCGGAGGGGGAGGACATTAGGTCCCCCCCTTTTTAGTATTTAGGGTCCCCACCCACCAATCAGGGGTGGGGTCTGTTATGGGCAAATGCAAATATTACAAGTTTTAGAATGAAATGTTGTATTTCTTAAACTGTGTACTTTGTCTTTAAGAGATATTGCAAATTGACAAGGTGTTAGAAATGGAACATATTGTTTTTTCATAGATGTTTCTTTAAGCAATAACCTCAGTGCATATTATGTTCACGCCATTTTGTCCCAGACGAATTACAATAACAATAATGCATAAACAAGCTTCAAGGCTATGCTACGACTCTTTCAGTACACAATATACTGTGGTAACCCCAAGTTAATGGAACTTCCCCCAAATCTGGGAATCTCCCACGACTGTGCACTTACGTCTTAGTATAAACAACAGATACGCTATTCAGACTTTGGGAAGCCATCTTGTCCCAAGTTGATGGAAGTTCCCCAGGTCCGGGAGTTTCCCATGACGTGTGCACTTGCTTTTAGTTATGGACTTTTTCATATATGAACTATGGTGACTCTAAAATGACGACACCTATAAATAAGTGTACTTTTAAATGTTAACACACAGAGGAGAGACTTGGAGACAGACGCTGCTCCATCTTAAAATGACTGAGAGGCTGACATGATGACATGTTCAGAAGGGTATGTTAACCTATTAATGATATTTGCAAGCATTTAATTTCATCTTATAAACTCTGCTATAATGGATTTTATATGTCTATATTTATATTTTTATATAATAAATATCTAAAAGACAAAACTATTGCTTCCAAGACAATCCTTATTTTATATTGTATTCTCAATTATTTATATATGTTAAATAGAGGATCTCTTACACTAACTATATAAAATTATGGCTAAGATATCTGTATGGTTAGCCCTAATAAGTTCTATGCTTTAAGACATTATAGTGGTAAATAAGGGAACCGCCAGCGGTTACAATTGGCGACCACGAAGGGACTTGAACTTGGAAGCGTTAATTATAAAATAATAAATACCTAGGTAACCTCTTATACGTAAGAGAAGACACAATACTTTGTCATGGCACAAGTCTTGAAATATCAAGAATCTATTGAGCTATTTGCAGCCCAGACTCAGAGAGAGATCTTCATCATTAGAGATGATTTTAATGTGAACTTGTACAAGGCACTTTAAGTTCAGGTGCCAGGTACATTGTAATTAGCATACAATGCTGAAATTGTGGATCTTAATATCATAAGAGAGCAAATATACATATTTGGTAAACTCCCTGATACGCCTAATACACCAGCACAGCATGGCCCATTTGTTCCAGGACAGTGGATTGCAGGCAGGGGGATATGTTCTCTTTGTAGCTGCGTAGTATCCATGCGCAGGAAAAAGATTAATGCAAAATGTTGTCAAAAGAAAAGTGATAAGGCAGAGCGATGAAATTTGAAGTCTAATTCCAAGAATGCAAAGAAAATTGCATTATGGCTTAATGAAAACATTCATGACACAGAAGCAACAGACAGACAGTCCACTATATAAGAAAGGTTTTATAAAACAGTGAAAATTTCCATACTGTCAGTTACGCTAGCTGTTCATTAAAAAAAATCAGGAATCATAACAGTATAACTATTTTTGAAGTCTGGAGTTTCCAGCCAAGGTTGCGGAGATAGGAGACATGTAAACATTCCAAGGAATTGAGAAGCCGTTGTTTTTTATTTCAAATTATGAACAACATTATTACATACAGCCATAGAGAGAAATACATGGCTTTTAAATATATTCAGTGCAGTACAATGCAGTACACTGCAGCATATATTTTATATAATATATGCTAACTAGCTCATATTTGTTCCTAAACAGAGTTGAAATTATACTACCCTCCTAGAACAAAATGCAACCGGTGGTTATACATCCTTTGCTTCCCTAAATGCTCTGCAAAAATAAATAGTTATAAAATGATTAAAAATAATATATATGTAAAATAAATCAGGGCAAAATAAAATTGTAACTATACAGGATCTCTGATAACTTTTAAACTGAACTTATTAAAGGCTTATTTAAATAAAATGTTAAATACATTTACAGCTTTAAATGTAACCAAAATATACTAAATGATGTGTTAAGCAGCCAGCCCAATTCACTAGAATAGCATAAGTATTCTACTATTTAAAGTGCACAATCCCTGCACATAATGACTTTGCTTACTCAGGTACAGTCTTTAGTCGATTGCAATGGCAGGATTAAAATCCACCAATTTTAAAAGGGAAAGCTTACTTAAATAAGTGCTACTATCCCACTGTACCTGTATTGCTAGCAGTAAGGAAATTAGAACAATGATATTGTACTACTGACTGTAATCAGATCAGACACATGTAATCTCAGTAAATTTCATAAACTAGGTTTTCATAAAATAAAATAAAATAAATACACCAATGTTGTTTATAAATAAATGTACATAGACTAGGTAATAAGAGCATTTACATGCATTCAGCAGCCTGCTCTCTCAGAGCCAGAAACGTATTTATGAAAAAATAAAAATAAAGAATAGGTTTTAAAAAAAGTCCACAGTCAACCACACATGATGGGTGAAATAATTGCTTCTTTAAAAGCTATTTGCTGCTGCAATTATGTATATAAAAACAGATTAGGGCACAGTGTAGAAATAAAAATACAGTTTCAAATCTCATATATGGGGATTCAGTTCCACCACATATTCTACAAGTCTGAAATAGGCTAATTGTAATAATATGTTGTAAGAGCATTGTGAATATATATACTGCAAAATTATTGTGATATTGCAAAGCCTGCAATATTCTAAGCAGACATTAAAATTTAAGAAAAAAAGAAAAATAATAATGCATAAAGACTAATGCATAAAAAAATGCAATGCCAAATAAAGTGATAATACTTTGATATATTAAATCCCATTGCATATCACATATCTGATATATGAAAAGTATAATTAAAGTGACTTTACTGTCCAAAGCCCCCTCACATCTATTTTATAGAATCTATACTTTTCTGTGGTCACCTCCAAAGGGGCCTCTGAAACTGGGGGACTGAGAGGGGTGCTCATCCTAAAAGGAATCAGATTTCACACTTAAAAAAAATGAAAAATTTATAATAATAGAAGAGGTATTGTGGGAACTTCCAGAACATGCATTTTGTATATAAACTTAATTTGCAGATATTTATGCCTTAAAGACATATAAAGGATATTTCATTAAATATGCAGGTATCTTTAAAAATTAAGCAATGTTAAAAAATAAATAAATAAAGTAAATAATAATAATAAAAAATATATATATTTTTACCACAATATAAACAGCTTTGTTAAACAGATTTAAGTACAAGTACTTATGTCAAGAAATATACAGAATACGTTTACAACAGGCAGGTTTAGCATAAATGCAAAGTTGTTGTTTTTTGGGGCTTTATTATTGCCCAAGAAATCTCTGAACATATTCAGAATGTTTGAGAGCAGCAAGTATAGATAGCAGATTGCAATGGACACCATTACAATATTGCTTTGCCGATTGAGGTCAGAGCTTTAAAGAATAAATAAATAAATGTTCTATAGCTCGCTAGACCACTGGCATTTATTGAACAGTTGGCACAACACTTATAAAATAGTTTGTAATACTGCACATTATAGCTGTGACAACATGATATACAGGGTAAAAATGCTATTTCACTATTTAATAGACTTACCCAGTATTTAAGGACGACATGTTTCTTGCAAAGTCATCGGGACTTTGAGGGAGGTTCTAACTAATTAATTAATTTACTAAAGAAAAGAAAAAAGGTTTTGTTTTTTTCCCCTGCAAGTGAGTTTTCAGCGCAAGGTCATCTTGTGTTCACAGACTATTCGGATTTTAAAAAAAGCTGTTCTTTATCTCACACTACGAACGGCCTTGTAATTCCTATGCACACTAAAAGCTGGCTTTTAAATGTTATTGTTTTAACTTTAATATTTCATAGTTAATACAGAGGATAAAGTAATTTAAAGAAAGTATATTGAAAGTATATTAATTGATAGGATTTAATTTATCTATTTTGGTCCACTATAAACTGATCTCGAGTCTCAGTCTGGTGTTCAAACTGTTTTTCTTACGATACGTCGTGTGTTTATATCCACAACTGCATTTTGCTTTGTGGTAACAAATTGAAAGCCTGGCATTGTAATACGTGTATGGACATGCTTATAACAAAGCATGGGCCCTCTCCTCATATAGTTGGCCGTTAACAGGCACTTTGATGCAATGTGTCTGTGGTCACTGGATCACAAAAGCATACCCTATCTCTCAGTCATGATGCAGAGTTTATGCTTGCAAGGATATCCAGAAATAATCCACCTGGTATCCGCATAAATACTCCTATCGTTTAGAGGGGTTAATTACATAATAACCATTGAAGGTAATATGTTGGTTGTTCTTCCTATAGAGGAATAGACTTGCCCAAAAGCTTTTTCATGGCTAGGACAAGCTCTTATAGAGAGAGGTAATCTACTACTAACTCCTGAAAAGTAATATTGATTGTCCAATATAGGAAATACTGTAATTCATGTGTTTAGTAATCATAAGCATTTGCTTATTGCCACATTACTGATGTACTGTTTATTGAAATATTAATATCTAACGTACTGTTTGAATTACTATATATTGGAAGTTTGGCAACATCTCATGGTTATAAATAGGTTTTTGTATGTGTTGATGCATGTACCAGGTTTACTTGGATATATCCTGTGCGAAGTGCAACCTCTGATGCCACGTTTTCTAGTCTCACTTCCTTAGTATGCATTTGATAATCCCAGGACCATCCATTTGGATGGTGGTCCTGCAGTTACTGCAAAGGAATCCTAAAACTGGGCAACCACATTTGAGTTACTTTGGGATTTCAGTGCCCCAGCCACCCCCAAAGTAGTGGGGTTGTGGTCTGGGAAAATGCTGAGGTTAAATGATTATTAACCAAGTTACTAGTTGCTTGCCCCACACAGTGGTATCTATTTATTCCTATGGTACAGGTGAGCATTCACAACATACCTGATGATACAAATGGTGAGACACCATATGAAATGTTACACGTTTTTTCACTGACAATCATATTTCTGCACCAGGGACCATTGGTTCTATAAGAGAAATTTAGGGAATTTTTTTTTTCAGCCCACCTCACCTTGCACCACCAACTTTTTCTTACTGTTGGCCAGCTTGTCCTGGAGAGGATGACTGCGGGAACTTTTACTACAGAGAATAATCAGAGCCAACAGAGAACAGTAAGTTTTGATATTTTACAACCTGCTAAATACTTCCAGGACGTTCACAGAACCACTGACTGATACAATGGATGCTGTTAAAGATGACAAGATAAAACAAATAGAGGACGACAGAAATGCCACTAGAACACAGCCACCAGAATCATAGCCACGTAACAGACGGAATCATGATCTGACATCTGAACCTGCAAATGTGAAGGAGAAGGATGAACAGACAGACGTGATACATTCACAGTTAACATGGAATGTATGAAAAATTAATCAACATCATTATCGGAAAGACTCTGGAGAAAACAGACTGAACCTGAATTATCTTATACAGTAAGAAAGAAATGCAAAGATGCAAACAAAAGGATGCTAGAAAATTGGTGTCTCCTTCTTACAATCTGCAGCATTATCATAACATCAACCCTAGCTGTCGTTTTAAAACTGCATTGGGATTATGTTAACAAGCAGGAAGCACCTGAACTGACTTGGACTGCACATTATACAAGTTCTTTGATCGTGAGGACTGCCTCCAAGAACTCTCTCAAAAGGAGAGACACCGCTCACAGTGCAATGATTGCTAATGTGACCTACACTGGTATTTCACAAGGAACCTATTGAGATCATTCCAAAAACCGATTATACATGAGAAAGATGTGATTGGACTATTACAAATCCTAATAATGGACTCAACGATGATGGCAAAGCATGCTGAAATCAGAAAAAGATGGGACAGATGCTTGTGAAAGACTTTGGATGCACCTATAAAGGTGATGTAAGAAAAGACTATGCAATATAGTTTATCATTGAATGACTACCGCAAACAGCCTTCTTATGCTGAAAAGAAGTGCTATGTTAATTCTGGACATTGCTATTATCCAGACAGAAGATGACCGGAAAAATAAATAAAGGCTGAAAATTGTCAACACCCAGCTGTTTCTCAAGATGGAACATGGTACTGAGAAAACCTGATTGACTATCAAAGCGCCTCACAGTACAAGACACAGATTGTTGCCTACAACTCAGAAAACGTGGTTAATAGGAAGGAGCAGAAGAGGAATATAGATTTCCTACTGGAGTGAAAAACCATCCTGGAACAATATTCTGTAACAATGAACTTTATTATGACATTTGGTGGCATATGAATTTGAATTTGGCAGAAACATATCAATTAACGAAAGAAACCTTGATGCAATTAATAAATAATAACAACACAGGCCTACTAAGAGCAGATGCCCTGCCAAGAGAATGGAATATAAAAGACCAGCAAAATCTGTCAGAAACCTTACATCATGGGACACTTGTACTAAAGCACGATTTGCAGCTTTTCTTAAACTCTACATATTATGTACATACCTGCAAAGTAAGGAACTCCTGTAAACATAAACACAGAGACATTGCTACAACAAGGAATCAGTAATGGTTCTGTTGCAGATGTGATCTACCGATGTACTCCTTGCTCTTTTGGTATAACTATACCAATCAAAGGTTAAATGGCTCCATAGAATCAAACGACAAAGGATTTTTGCTATATTCTGGACTTCCAGGAATGTGGTGCATGGACAGAAAAATTATAATTACTAAAGCAATCATGCTATTTTTTTCCCTGTATCAGAAATGTGTCAGTGACAATGTGTAATATAATACAGATACTATAATTAATGGTATAAAATAAACACATAATGTGTTAATTACAAAGGTGGATAGACTTTGTGAATATCTGAAACACAATTGAAGATTATTGTTAAAATGCCATATGCAGCTGCAGTCTGGCCTACAAACAAATATATTAGACATAAAGTATAAGAGCATAACAGCTAATTACCCAGATGAATAATTGAATCATGATAGTTAAAGATCATACGATTACAATAACAACTGCAATAATGAATCATGTTTTCACCTTAAAAGAAAGTGTAAACTGTTTTTATTAAATCAGAAACTACTCGATATTTGTTTAAGTTTGCAGAGTGGTATAATTAATATATAATCTAATTAATATAAGTGAAGTACTTCAACAGTTAAAATTTAACTGAAAGACAGGCAGAAACTTTACTTCAACTATCATAAAGTTTATTTATAATGATAAAAATATTCAGTCTGCCAGAGCCAAGGCCAGTCAATGGAAAGTCAAAGAGTATTATGGATTAACCCGTCCTTGTGATATACATGATGATTTTGGAAATTGATCATTTAGGTCATCTATTGCAAACTGGTGAAAAGATGTCAAAGATATAAATTCAACATCCATACCACTCTATGTATATATATATATTAAAATACATGTAATCAAATATTTTATCGGTTTTTCAAATACCGATAAATTGTTATTTGGTTTGTGATGGTTAAAGGTACATAAAACCACCTATACAAAGGTAGAGTTATAATATAAATACCTTCAATATTGTATCTGAGTGCTTTCTTAACTCACTTTTAGAAATAATAAAACATTCAAATCATCTTAAGCCACACCCAACAGCCACTGAAAAATATACTTAAACAATTAAGATTCACATTGTTAAGCATCCAATGTCACGAACGTAACTTTCCACAATGGCTGTCAGATCTTGGTAAAAAAAAGTTTTTTAATTACATTTTTGGGTGTTTCTGGTATTTTAAGCCACTAATAACTGTAGTTATTATATTTACTAATTGTAACTAATTGTAACGTATGGAATAACTTGTCTTCTACCTAACAGGCCAAAGAAAGATAATTATACATACCATTGTGAACAAAGGCGGTAAATACTTTGCTGCTTCGAATTATCCTTATATCTCTAAATCATATACAAGGGTGTTTATCTTTAAAACTAAACACTAGAAAGATTAACTATGTTACTATTTCATCTATCATTATTATACAAAGTATAACAAATGTAAAGATTTTTCCACAGATTTTACCTGTTAACATTTTTAGCACAACAGCACCTGATGTAATTGAGATGTCTATCACTGAGATGTTACAAAGATTCCAATACAGCAAAAAGAGGCGTTCTTGAGAATCCACTTTGATTGCTGTATCAACATAACATTTACTATAATGGGATCCATGTCACTTAAGACAATGTCTTGGAAATGCTGTCAATTAATCTATTCCGTAAAAGAATATCGGAGAGTGTCCAATCTATACACATCATAAACGGTGTAAAAATGTTTCATGGAAAAAAAAACAAAATAAAAAAAGCAAAGACAAAGTCAAATACCAACACCATCACCACGGTGATAACAGATGATGCTGATTCAATATCTGCAACCAATTCTAGCCAAATATTTGGAAAGCTGGACTCTACAACCTATACTCTACAACAAATACCCGGGTATTCTACAAACACAACCTCCAGCAATGTATCTAAGGAATGTAAACTTCTACAGACCTTTAAAGACGTTGGATTACAAATACAATTACTACTTTTAACTTTGGATTACAATTCGTATCCGGAAAATCTATCCAAAAATATCTTACTCTGGAACCTGGTGTTCTTTTCAATTCTTTCCTAGACAAAAGCTTTGCTCATTTTAATCAACCACCTTTACATGCAAAGATCACACTATAGATATTTTACTGTTACAACAATGATCAAAGATGCTGGGAGCACAAAAAAAACTAGACTGTTGGAGAACTTTGGTTCACTAATTTAAGGAATAAATGCTCTACAACGCCCACAGTTTAATGGAGAGGGTGTTATGGGCAAATGCAAATATTACAAGTTTTAGAATGAAATGTTGTATTTATTAAACTGTGTACTTTGTCTTTAAGAGATATTGCAAATTGACAAGGTGTTAGAAATGGAACATATTGTTTTTTCATAGATGTTTCTTTAAGCAATAACCTCAGTGCATATTATGTTCACGCCATTTTGTCCCAGACGAATTACAATAACAATAATGCATAAACAAGCTTCAAGGCTATGCTACGACTCTTTCAGTACACAATATACTGTGGTAACCCCAAGTTAATGGAACTTCCCCAAATCTGGGAATCTCCCACGACTGTGCACTTACGTCTTAGTATAAACAACAGATAAGCTATTCAGACTTTGGGAAGCCATCTTGTCCCAAGTTGATGGAAGTTCCCCAGGTCCGGGAGTTTCCCATGACGTGTGCACTTGCTTTTAGTTATGGACTTTTTCATATATGAACTATGGTGACTCTAAAATGACGACACCTATAAATAAGTGTACTTTTAAATGTTAACACACAGAGGAGAGACTTGGAGACAGACGCTGCTCCATCTTAAAATGACTGAGAGGCTGACATGATGACATGTTCAGAAGGGTATGTTAACCTTTTAATGATATTTGCAAGCATTTAATTTCATCTTATAAACTCTGATATAATGGATTTTATATGTCTATATTTATATTTTTATATAATAAATATCTAAAAGACAAAACTATTGCTTCCAAGACAATCCTTATTTTATATTGTATTCTCAATTATTTATATATGTTAAATAGAGGATCTCTTACACTAACTATATAAAATTATGGCTAAGATATCTGTATGGTTAGCCCTACTAAGTTCTATGCTTTAAGACATTATAGTGGTAAATAAGGGAACCGCCAGCGGTTACAGGTCCGGGGGGAGGACAGTAGGTCCCCCCCATATCATTGAGTAAACTTTGACAAGCCCCCCACCCCCACCCCTGAGTGGCGGGTGGGGGGGTTGTCAAAGTTTACTCAATGATATGGAATAAGGGGCGGACCGAACATCGCATATGTTCACCCGCCGTGGCAAACGCGAGCAAGCGATGTTCGCCAGGAACTATTCGCCAGCGAACTGTTCGGGACATCTCTACTCCTTGGATTTCCCAGGGGCCCTGGAAATCCTTCATGTGAGTAGCAGCAACGACCCTTCCAGTAGGAGGGGGTGTCGTTGGCCCAATGGGTCCAGCAGAAGATCCTGGCGGGATAGCAGAAGTCTGAGTACATCTACCGCTAGTTCCAGGAGCTGTGGGAACCACGACTGGGTCCCCCAGAATGGGTCAGCAGGACCAAGTCGGCCATCTGGCGTCGTACTTGGAGTAGAACCCGAGGATCATGGCAAATGGAGGGAATGCATAAAGGGGTGAGCCGGTCCAGTCTTGTAGGAAGGCGTCCACTTTCTCCGCGCCTGGGTCCGGGGGTCCGGGCGCCAGCTGTAGAACCGAGGTAGCTGGGCGTTGAGCCGGGAAGCGAAGAGGTCGATGGCAAAAGGTCCCCAGAGAGACGAGATAGCAGAAAACACCTCTACATCCAATTTCCAATCGCTGCTGTCCGACAAATAGCGTGAGCTCCAATCCACATGGGTGTTGTGAAGACCGGGGAGGTATTCCGCCTGGATGATCAGATTCCTGGCCAAACAATAGGCCCAGAAGTCCTTCGCCAAGCAGGCTAGAATAGCCGAATGCTTGCCGCCCATGTGATTGACATAGCGAACTGCTGAGATGTTGTCCATGCGCAGTCGGATGCACGCACTGGCGGTCCCGTTCGCGATGCTCCGTATCGCAAAGGAGCCGGCCAGGAGTTCCAGGGCATTGATGTGGAGATGGGATTAGTCTTCGACCAGCGTACCCCGGTAGTCACACCGTTGCAGTGGGCACCCCAACCATAGAGACTTGCGTCTGAATCCACCGTGAATTCCGATTGGGAACCAAATATGGCCTTGCTGTGGATAGGTTGTGGATCCACCAGGTCAGCTCGTCTCGTTGTTTGCATAGAATGCCCCCTTGCGAAGATGTGCGATCTTCAGATGCTGGAGGGCACGATAATGGAGAGGGGCTGGAAACACCGCCTGGATTGAGGAGGCCAGAATGCCGAATGATCTGTGCCAGATGACGTAGCGCCGGCTAGGGGCACGCTAGGGCACGGCTTAGTTCCTTGCGGATGGAGCGTATCTTGGCCGGAGGGAGGCTGAGAGATTCCGCTACTGAGTCTACCGTAAACCCGAGGAACTCCATGCTTTGGGAAGGGGACATGCAAGATTTTTCCCAATTGAGGAGGAAACCCAGGTGAGAGAGGAGATCCATCATCCACTGTAGATGTTTCAGGAGGACCAAACGGTCCTGTGCCATTAGGAGGATGTCGTCCAAGTAGACTATCAGTCGTACTCCCCGACTGCGCAACCAAGCCATGGCAGGGCGCATCAATTTGGTTAAACACCACGGAGCTGAGGAGAGCCCGAAAGGGAGGCATGTGAAGCGCCAAGCGTTGCCTTTCCAGAGGAAGCGTAGCAAGTCCCTGGATGCCTCGGACATTGGTACTGTCAAGTATGCATCCTTGAGGTCTAATTTTACCATACAGTCTCCCCGAAGGAGTAAATACCGCAGGAGATGAATGCCCTCCATCGTAAAGTGGCGGTAGCGCACTAAAGTGTTCAGGGCCCACAGGTTGATGACTGGGCGCATGTGCCCACTTTTCTTTGGGGGACATTGGGGCCCGTTCTATCGCCCCCTTCGCATGGAGCGCTGATAGCTCCTAGTCTATTAAGGTGCGGTCTGTCCCTGAAAGTACAATAGGGTGAGGTGGAGGAATGTGACACGGGGTGTCGACCAACTCTATATGAAAGCCCCTCACTGTGGTCAGAACCCAGGCATCTGAGGTGATGCTTGACCAGGCTTGGAAAAAATGACAGAGTCTGCCCCCTACACAAGTATTGGAAAAAACATGAGGTAGATGTAAGCTTACCGTAAGGGCGTCTGGAACCGGGGTACCCTCTGAAGCCTCTGGAGCACCATGGTCTTCCACGAGAGGGGAAGAAAGGGGACTGTTGTCTTGTCTCCTGGTAGGATGGTCTCTGGTTGTAGGAGCCTCTGTTACGGTTACCTCCAAGCTAGCTGAAGGCTGGACCGCTTGGATGTCCTGGTTCCCGAGTGTGGAGAGAAGGAAGCGCTGTTCCGTTCAGCATAACATAAGAATCTGCGAATATAAAGCAATCCCACTAGCTATAGTACAGCTAGGATACCCTTGTTCCCACAAAACAAGTCGAGGCTGCGATTTGAGGGTGAAAACGAACTGGCTTTAATGGCACACAGACATCGCTATTTATGCAAAACTCCAGGTCCAGGGACAGCCCCTTCTGGACCTGATGGAATACAGGGACAATACAAACAGTTGACCAATGGCATTATAGTGTATCGTTTGAAATGGTCACCACCCAGCTTGGAGATAATGACTCTAACGGTTATGGCAATTTAATTATCTCCAAGCGCCCAAAATCCCACGTGTTATAATAACAGGTAAAACAGCATAAAAATACATAATTGTAACATTTTAATAGACACATTTTACATTCTACCATTTGTTGGATAGCCCAGATCTAAACGCAGAAGATAGGCAAATAGCGCTCAGATCTCACGAATGGTATAGCCAGTATTTTCCATACAAAGTCCTTTCGTGCCTTTTTGTCCCGAACACAAGATGGCAACCATGTTTTCTGGTGGGTGATTCGAGAGCGGGACCTGGCCATAAAACCCCTGGAGCCAGTAACGGTTAAACAGTTGTGTGAATACCGCTCAGTGGATGGTTGTCCCAGCCCTTCGTGAGCCGAACGGAGACTGCAATGAAAGGGGGTACTTAGCTTGCGGTTAACCACAGACTCAACGTTCTAATTGGGGACACACGCCTGAGTGTAGGTGGTCCTCATTCCGGAGTCTTTCGGGAGTTTCAGTTCGGTGAATTATTATCCGAATGAGGCCACCCTGAGGCAGTCAGTTAGGCTTGTGGTTAACCGCAGACCACAGCTTTCCAGTGGTCAATTGGAAGCACACTCTGCTTGTAAGGTGGTCATCCGTTCGGTTGTTTCAGAGGTGAAAGAGGTTAAGTGGCGGCACACGCCAAGGGCCGGGTGGTCTTTGTTCGTATGCATGAATACATAGTCCTGGCTGTTCGTGTAATGTGTCTATACAGTAATACTACCGAAACAGAGTTTACAGTAAAATAAAACAAGGTAATCTACAGGGAGTGCAGAATTATTAGGCAAGTTGTATTTTTGAGGATTAATTTTATTATTGAACAACAACCATGTTCTCAATGAACCCAAAAAACTCATTAATATCAAAGCTGAATATTTTTGGAAGTAGTTTTTAGTTTGTTTTTAGTTATAGCTATTTTAGGGGGATATCTGTGTGTGCAGGTGACTATTACTGTGCATAATTATTAGGCAACTTAACAAAAAACAAATATATACCCATTTCAATTATTTATTTTTACCAGTGAACCCAATATAACATCTCAACATTCACAAATATACATTTCTGACATTCAAAAACATAACAAAAACAAATCAGTGACCAATATAGCCACCTTTCTTTGCAAGGACACTCAAAAGCCTGCCATCCATGGATTCTGTCAGTGTTTTGATCTGTTCACCATCAACATTGCGTGCAGCAGCAACCACAGCCTCCCAGACACTGTTCAGAGAGGTGTACTGTTTTCCCTCCTTGTAAATCTCACATTTGATGATGGACCACAAATGGATGGACCCGTAATAGCCTCGTCCCGATCCACGGGTGTGGTAATAAGACCGGCCGGACAGACGGCCCCTGAATCTGACGGCCCTGGTAGAGATCCGTCCCTGAAACACCCTCTTCATAGAGGATTGAGCCTTGTCCAGGGCTGTAAAAGCACCCACAAAGCGCCCCAGATCCTTTATAAAGGATTCACCAAACAACAAGCCCTGGGCGTCTTTGCCCACCTCAGTGAGCGAAAGAGGTTGGCGAGTTTGGGTTAAATTTTAAAGAGTATGGCTTTACGCCGCTCTATAGACAGGGAGGTGTTCACAATGCCTGCTATGCAGATTGCTCTCTGCACCCAGCCCTGGAGTTCTTCTGGGTTAACTTGCCTGTTTTCGGCTCTGGCTAGCTCAGCCAGGTCAAACAGCTTGGCCAACGGACCAAAGATGTCCAGGTGTTTATCCTGGCAGGACTTTAACGTGGAATCCAATCCCTAGTGGGGATTCCATCCCATCTTAGAACTGTGTCATTTTGGGATCAACAATGGGGGTCTCACAGACTTTACTGGGAATCAGGGGTCTAGGACATTCTGCCCTGAGTTTGTTGTGCCCTGCCTTGCTAAGGGGGCGCCGTACCCAGTTCTCAAGGTACTTAAACCCATGGTCCGCTGGGAGCCATTCTGCCGACCTCGGGTGATGGCGAGCATCCAGGTCAAACATATGTTCACCAGATGGATCCATGAGGGCGGAACCCACGGTAGCGGGGGAGTCGCTGCGAGAGCCACTCATTACCAAATGCGATAGGGCCGGGGCAAAAGGGTCAGTGCCCTGCCCGCCACTCTCATCATTGGAGTCATATACGGACTCAGCCTCAGCCTCCTCAAAAGACCCGATTTCTGAGTCGGAATCGCTCTATTTTTGTGCTCTAGCACATTTCCACTGCCGTGCCCATTCTGCCTGGAGCAGAAAGGCTCTCTTGCGTGACATAGGTGCCTGGATTTTGCCGAAGCCTTTCTTGGAATGTCCCCTGTAGGGCTTAAAGCAGAATGCGCTAAGCACGTCGGCGTGGTCGAGCCTTCTGCAGGCAAAGGGTGAGCCAGTAAGGCTTGGGAAATAGTCTGGGACAGGGCAGAGGACATGGATCCCATAGCGGCCATAATGGCGTCCGTAACGAAGCGCTGTAGTGCCAAGGATTGGCACCTGTAGAGGAAGGGGGGCCAGAGCTGGCAGATGGGTTATCCAACACATGGGGAATATCCATCTCCCCCGGGAGAAGGGGGGTGGCAGGCACTTTAGACTTGGGCATAATAAAATTTGCTGTGAGATACCAAATATAAATTAATAATGTAAAGAATAGTAATATATGCTGCAGGGAATAAAGGCTAAAAAGAAAAATGACAGGGATAGCACAAGCTAGCAGGAGTTAATCACCCCGGACTTGCTATACCTTATAAGAGGGTAAAGTTAGGGAGCTCACCAGGGCCCAGACCGGCAGACAGGAAGAGGACACAAAGAGATTGTAAGACAGGATGTTAGAAAATGGCCGCCAAGAATCGCCAGGATTTGCAGCAAAATTCTAACAATTCGTCAAATAAAGAGCCGAACGTTCGGCAAAAAGAGACGAATTCGTGAAAATAAAAAGACGAAAGTACTAGGAGGGAAAACAAACTAATTAGCCAGCTGTTCGTATGTGTGTATCTTGTTTGGTAGCAGCAAAGAAAGAGGAGTTGTGTGGGGAGGTGCTGACTATTATACTGGGACTTGGTATGGGAGTGGTCTATCACTATGATTAACATTTTTTTCTTACTGTTTGTATTCTTTGCTGCTATTGGTGGACAGTAAAGAAAGGGTTAAGCAATATGACTTGACATAAAATTTAATTTGCAAGCACTATATTTAACCCTGTAACTTTCTAAGACACCATAAAACCTGAACATGGGGGTACTGTTTTACTCAGGAGACTTCGCTGAACACAAATATTAGTGTTTTAAAATGATAAATTAAATTACAACGATGATATTAAGTCTTTTTGCATTTTTCACACACAAACGGCACTTTTACTGACAATATTATTGTTGTAATATGTTTTACTGTTTTGAAACACTTATGTTTGTGTTCAGTGAAGGCTCCCAACAGTACCCCCTATGTACAAGTTTTATGGTGTTTTGGAAAGTTAGAGAGTCAAATATAAGGCTTGCATTTCATTTTTTTTCACATTGAAATTTGCCAGTTTGGTAATGTTGCCTTTGAGTCCGTATGATAGCCCAGGAATGAGAATTACCCCAATGATTGCATTCCATTTGCAAAAGTAGACAACCCAAGGTATTGCAAATGGGGTATGTCCAGTCATTTTTAGTAGCCACTTAGTCACAAACACTGGCAAAATATTTTTTTTTTGCTTTTTTCACACAAAAACAAATATGAATGCTAACTTTGGCCAGTGTTTGTGACTAAGTGGCTACTAAAAAAGGACATACCCCAATTGCAATACCTTGGGTTGTGTACTTTTGCAAATGGTTTGCCATCATGGGGATAATTCTCATTCCTGGGCTACCACACGGTCTCAAATGTAACATTACTAACCTTGCATTTTTTTATGTGACAAAAATGCAAAATTGAATGTGCTATATTTAACCCTGTAACTTTCCAAAACACTGTAAAATCTGTTAATGGGGTACTGTTTTACTCGTGAGACATTGTTGAATACAAATATGTGTATTTTATTGCAGTAAAAGTGAACAGTATCATGACATTTACAGCTAAAATGTCAGTCGGAACTACATGTCCAAATTGGGCCCAATTAGCCATTTTCCCTCCCCGGTGTCAAGTGACTCGTTAGTGTTACAAGGTGTCAGGTGTGAATGGGGACCAAGTATGTTAAATTTGATATTATCACTCTCATACTGGTCACTGGAAGTTCAACATGGCACCTCATGGCAAAGAACTGCCTAATACACAGACAGACACACACAGACACAGACAGACACACTGTCTCATACTCACACTCACTGCCTTATACATACACTCACACAAACTTTCTAATAGACACACACAGCCTGATACATACACTCACACAAACTGTCTAATAGACACACCGCATGATATCTACACACATAGCAAGCAGCTTTACATACTCAGATTGGGGGCTGGGTGAACAGGAAGGAGCCCATTCAGTTAGTGTGGTACCTTCTCTGTTGTCATGCTTTTTGTTTCTGTCTGTGGTCCATCCCACAAGCAGTCCAGGACAAAGGGCAGCTCTGATCTTGCACTGCCGTCCTCTTCAAAGGATTGTGTGCCGAAAGCAACTTCGCCACTGGTTTTTAGAGGGGCCTGTTTGCCAGCCTCCTACCCCGTGACTATGGCCCTTGTGATAAACCCGGCTAAAATACTTTAAACATGCTCTGTTCATGTTAGTTATGTAATTTTGTAGTCCAGACAGAGAGACCGACCATTAGCCCTGATTCTATGGAACTGTTATAGGCATCAGGCCATGCTTGTGGTCGGTCAAAATTATGACTTCAAGGAAATTCCTGAACCCCTGAAACAATCTGGGTGATTTCCGGATATGTTGTTCACCCAGATCAGGCTATATGGGTATATATTGTGTTTTCAGGTGTTTTCCAGACTTTGTAAAAAATTATGTTTTTTCTGCTTAGAGTTAATTGAGTTAGTCCATTGTCTTTGTTAATTGTATCACAGGCAGAGGGGAGGGATTGTGTACACTATATGGGAATGTCTGAATGTAAACCTCTGTTTGTATTGGCTTGTATGTTTTGTATTCGGTGCCCAACTAGGTCCACCTGGGCATCACCTTTGCTGTAAAACGTGTATAAAAGACCAGTGTGTGTCATTAAACTTGCTGTTCCTGATTTACCCTCAATCTAGAGTCTTGTCTCTTATTGGGGGAAACTGCTACAAGGGATTGCTATCCTGTTCATACTCCCTTGAATAATCACTAGCTCTTGTAAGAGCTGTTCCTACTTCGCTCTCTGGAGGAAGAGAGGTTCACCCACTGGAACCTGGAGCCTTGTTGTAGGTCCAGGGTGGGTAGGAGACGGCGAGACCCCAACTAAGCTGCGGTGGTTCGTGGGGTCTGCAGTACTTATGGTGTCTGGAGAAGTGCTTGGAGCCCTCGGTAAGCACTAGGAGCATCCATCGGCAGAGGTACCCAATCGGGCTACAGGAAGCTCCATTACAGATTGCTGTCTGGATTGGAGGCAGGATCTTAGAAGGGAGGCAGGCTTTGGAGGCAAGGTTAGAATATGTGGGGCAGAGGTTTTTTGTGGGAGGGGCAGGGCTGTGGTTTTGTGGACAGGCAGAGGTGGGGTTATAATTTTAACATCACTGAATCAGAATAATCTGGAGGAGAGAGCATAAGCAGAGAGGGGCGGTTGCTGGCAGGTCTGTGTAGGGGAGGTGGGGTTTTTGTAATTGCAGCATGTTCTCTTATGCAGCGGTCCAGAGGAGTTTTACAGCCCCTGTGGGTGCTTCCTCCTGGAGAGCGCCCTAGGCCACTGCCTAACTGGCCTAATGGAAGCAACAGCCCTGCCCTGCAATTTCACTGCTCAATTATTATTAGCAGTTAAATCACATTTATTTCTGTCCATGCAGCCCTAGTCACACCTTACTTGGTTGTGACTCTCACAGCCTGCATGATTAATTTTCATTTTTACTTTAACCCCTTAAGGACACATGACATGTCTGACACGTCATGATTCCATTTTATTCCAGAAGTTTGGTCCTTAAGGGGTTAAACCTGTTATCTTCTGTGGGCTCTAGCAGTCTATTAAAAGAGCATGAGATTATAAATTGAAAATTAAACACAGTGCAATAAAGGTTTAAACATTAAATATATCTGTACAGGAACTGCTAAGGAAGGCTGTATAATTCACATGCAGGTAAGTGTCTAGGGCTGCATTAACAAAGTGATTTAACTCCTAAACAGCAGAAAACTGAGACTGTTTGGCATGATAAATATATATACAAAAATTGCTTTATTAAGCTAAAGTTGCTTTGGTGCCTATTGTATCCCTTTAAGATCTGCCACCTCTAAGGACTGGAAACATGTTCAGTCTTTTTAACCAATCTGTTTTATCCTTACAAGCTCCCTATATATGGACATTAGATGGAGATGGGGACCTTAATTAAATAAATAATGGGTGGGACCCAATGTCCTTCCTAGATCCCCACCCATGGCCGGCGGGTGGGGACTTTAATTAAATAAATAATGAGGGGTACCTAATGTCACCCAGCCATGAGTGGCAAGTGGGGGCCCTAAATGACAATAGTCCCCCCCAGCTCCCACCCATGAGCGGCAGGTGGGGGCCCTAAGTAACAAAAGGGGGGAACCTATTTTCTTCACCCTGGCCCCCACCCATGAACGGTGGGTGGGGGCTAAATATAAAACATACCCCCCAAGTGACAAGGGGTCCCCAAACTACCTACCCCCTCACCCTAAAAATAGTGATTGGGGAACAAAAAAACGAAATACCTGTAAATAGTAAATAAAACAATGTACTTACCATTAGATGCCTTTTTTTTCTTAAACCAAAGAAAAACATGTTACCTGTGCGCTCTCCTTTATCCCTATGTATTTTTAAAACAAATGGAGGTCTTTTAGTTACCTCCAATGGCCATGAGAGGATTGAGCCCACCTGCCACATCAAGGCAGACCCCCCTAGGTGGGTCCTAACTCTAACCATTTACCTTGCTTCCTTGAGCCTCTGGCAAAAATCTCTAATGAGACAGAAAAAAAGGCCAAATAAAAAGCCATAATTCCCATCGAACTTTAAACCCCCCCCCCCCCCCACAAAAAAAAAATCCATCTTCACCAAGCAAGAGCACTGTGAAGACTAAGCTAACCAGGGCGGGAAAGGCTTAGAAAGCCATCCCACTTCCTGCAATTTGACTCAGAGCACTCGGATTGGTTGATTCCAAGCCAACCAATCAGAGTGCTCTGACAGGTAAATGAAGAGACTGACAGGTAAGTCTCTACATTTACCTGTCACAGCTCTCTGATTGATTTAGGGGGGCACTATGCCCCCCCATTTTAGATATTTAGGTTCCCTTCCAGCTCCCTCCTTGCTTTTTTTGTGCATGCGCAGTATTATTTTCATCACGCACATGTTAAGTCACTTAACCCATGCTTGTAAGAGTCTCCTTGCAGCTCTGCATGGGTTAAGTATCAGGCTGCAGGGAGAACAAACAGTTTTTATTTATCCTCAATGTGGTGGGGGTTAATTCCCCTGCAGCACGAAATAACTGAAACTAAAAGGTAATGCATTCGGCATTTGCCCTTTCATTTCGTTTATATTTCGTATGTAGGACTTTTGTTTACATTTTAGTAAACAAATACGAAAAAGTCCAACATTTTGGACCAAATAGTATTCGTCTGAAAACAAATGCACATGTCTAATGGACATAAGAGTGTGGTTCTCTTCAGCAAGTTTACAATTTCTTCATTATGGTATGGATAAGCTGCTGGAGGAATTGGAAGGACTTTATTGCCTTTGCCTACTGTAAGCTACCAGGAATGGAGTAAAAGGCTGATCCAATGCATGATCTATCACAATTGTCTTCAGACTCCCCCCCTCAAGATTACACAAATTCTAACGCTCAAATTATTACAATTTAATTTAAATCTGCAGTGATACAAATTGATTACAATTAACATTGACTACATCAGTAAAATTTACATCTCCTCCCGCACACTTTAAAATCTTCCCCAAGCCTAAAGTCTTTTAAGAGATCCCTGTCTACATACCTCAAAACAGAATGCACGTGTCATGGTTGATTATATATGTCCTACCTGTTCTATGTTACATTTTGTATATATTGTGTATTAATATTGTTTTTGTATTTTATTGTACCATAATGTATCAATGCAATGTTTTGTGGACCAAAGACATACTTGAAAATAAGAGAAATCTCAATGTATCTTTCCTGGTAAAATATTTTATAAATAATAAATAATAATCTCACCCAAGAATGTGATTAAGTAAAAAAAAAATATAATGCTTGGTCTGTTAGTCACAAGTTTTGTTTTATTTAGTAACCATAGTTACAATTTAAGTTTGAAACTGATAAACACAGATTTTGTTTTTTCAGCACACAATCAACCCTAAACTCATACATGCTGACACAAAATATACAAAAATATCAATTAAATCTGTTATTTTAGTTTAGTAAGCATAAGTAATATAATTTATTCTATATTAATTTGATACAAAATAACTGAAAAAAAGACATACAACATCTAATTTCTGGCATTCTGACAGGTGTTTGTCACATGATTTCCCCTAGTCTATAATTTATGTTTCAAGGGATGAATAATTAATAAATTACTTAAAACTAATTCTAGTTTTTATGAAGTTGATTTGAGTTAATGACGGATGCTAGTTGTCAGATATGTTTCTAAAATTATTACAAATTAAGTTCTTTATGGGTAAAATGTTAATCTCCATTATAAAGATTTCTAAAAGCAACCATCATATTTTGTACCTTAATAAAAACTTGATTTTCCAAACAGTTAGATGTTGAAAATAGCTAGTTTGCAAAGCATGTGGGATGCTAATAACTAATAATTAACTAATAATGATAAAGCATTGATCAAACACTAGTGGGTTAAGATATTATGAAAAGACTTACCTGTTGTGGCTTGTGAACTTTTAAGATGGTGACGCGCCACACTCCTCCCCCAGAATTTGACTCCACTGTTTAAATCTGTAGGCACTATCTCCTGGCTTGTAGCATCTGCCCATTTATCCTCATGTACTCAATTAATGGTAGTCATCACCATCCAATACAGAGTTACCCATACAATACTCTAATTATAATACAGTGAGGGGAAAAAATATTTGATCCCCTGCTGATTTTGAATGTTTTCCCACTGACAAAGATCAGTCTATAATTTTAATGGTATGTGTATTTTAACAGTGAGGGACAGAATAAAATAAAAAAAAAAAAATCCAGAAAAAGCATGTAAAAAAATTGATTTGCATGTAAATGAGTGAAATAAGTATATGAACCTGTGACAGAACCATCCGTCTGTCTATTTCTTTGGTGGATTCGGCTATTTTGTGCCATCCGTCTAAATGACTGTTTCCAGTATTCTAACCATCCGAATGACTGTTTTCCCGAATAAAACTGCCGAACGGGTGGCCACCCAGAAGAGGAATGTGCTGCTGGTTAACCTTTTGATCCCAATTAGAACGTTGTGGTTAACCGCAGAGACTTCTCAATTAAGCCGACTTCAGGGTGGCCGCCGTTCGCATGTCGACCACGAGGCAGCGGCCATCTTTAAACCGACGAAAGCCCAGCGGTGTTCGGCTCTGATTCCATGGAACTAAAAACGGACACCTTTTCTGCCGAACACCGCTGAAACCATGGGTCATTCGGCTGTCTCGATCAAACTATACGAATACCAGCTGTTCGGGAGTTTTACCGTCGACCGAAAGTATTTAACCCAGATAGCCTTCCCACGGAGTCAATCGCCTGCCGAAAGACTCTAGGAACGTTAACTCCGTGGCGATTGAACTATACGAATGGGATCTGAGCGCTATTCGTCAATAATGTGCCCTGAGATCCCGGCTATCTGGGGATATGTGATATGGCTGGGGAATATACAGTTATAATAAAGTTTTTATGTATTTTCTGGGTTTATATTTAAAATGGCGATGGGTCCTTGTCCTGGAGATAATTGCATTTCTTCCCAATTATCTCCAGGGCAGGAAGTAGGAAACCCTATTGCATTGTGGGAAAAGTCTATGCCTGTATGTCTGGAATGTCCTACTGTACATCTGTAATTTCAGTCTCCCATTTGGTCCCCTAGGGGAGTGTCCACCAAGTGGGAGACCTGCATAAATACGGGCGGGTAGCCCACAGTAAAGCCAGATCCTGTTTGACCCTCAATACGGAGCTTCAGTCTCGTTATTGGGGGGATTCTTATTCACGCTTAGAGACTATTTATGGGAAACTTATGCCACTTGGTGGATATCGTGATTCGGTTGTTAGCGGCAGTTCGTGGAGTTCGGTTCGGGAACCTGAGTACATTCACGGATCCCGTTCGGGAGATTACCGCTTCCCCTGGTTATGGTTCGTGGATTATACATTATACGAACAGAGACTTGATACGGTGAGAGGGGAAGGTGGACTAAACGGCGATTTACTTATTAAGACAAAAGGTGTCTTAACAACTGGTGGCAGCGGTGGGATGAATCCCACAACACAGAAGGAAAGAAATGCAGTATGAACAGTTAAGACGTGCTACTCTTAAGGACATAATAGAACGCCGAGGTCGATCAGCAAGCAATTTAAAGAAACGTGAAATTATTGCTTTGCTAGTGGAAATGGATGCAACACAGGGAATGGAGAGAGCTAATGTGCCCAGCAGTTTGGATTTAACACCCGAGGAAATACAATTTAACCAGGCAGTGCAAATAAGGCTGGCACACTTTGGCCCCAACCCCTCAGCAGACATTGTGGAACGTGTGCAAGCAGCGGTAGCAGCACACCAGGCGCTCCAGGGAAGAGGAGCTGCAGCAGCAGAGGTACCCAATAACGATTTCGGAAGGAAAAAGGTACCCTTTGCTGCATTTAAAAATTTTATTGAAAATGAAGGAGAGATCTATGGGTTCCTGGCCGATTTTGAGAGGCAGTGTGCCCTACACCAGGTACCCACAGATCAATGGGTCACCATTCTCTCTGGGAAATTATCCGGCCGGGCTAGTGAAGCATTTCGGGCCATCCCAGAGGAGGAGATCACCAGCTACCGGGCAGTGAAGGATGCGCTCCTAGCCAGGTATGCGGTGACCCCAGAAGTTTACAGACGGCGCTTCAGGGAAACCAACAGGCAGATTGGCGATTCTTATGTAGAATGGGCCTGCAGAGTCCACCGTACTGCAGCCCACTGGATGGCAGGATGCCAAGCAGTATCGGGGGAGGAGGTGCTGCAGGTATTTTTACTGGAACATTGCTTCGATAGATTGCCTGCCGGGGTCCGGGAGTGGGTCAGAGATAGAAAACCCTCTACCCTACCTGAGGCGGCCCAGTTGGCAGATGAATATACTGATGCTCGCAAGCTGGACAATACCGTTATTAAAGTCCCGACCAGAGTGGAATACCGACCAGCAGCCACTCCGATTCCAACAGCATACCAACCCCCAGTGCATCGCACCCCATCGGTACCACCGACCAATAATTATGTGCAGCCATCCAAGTTTAATGCCAGGGATTATTCCCAACCCATCCGGTGCTTTCTGTGCAAACAGTTGGGACACAAACGCCCGGAGTGTCCGCTGAACAACGCCAACCAAGCTCAGTCCTGGAGGAGACCAGCCAACGCGAATCAGCGCCCGCCACAGCCTGCTGCTCACTGTGTAGAGCAGGAGGAATTCTGGGGCATCTTGCACGAAGCCGACCCGGTGCAAGCAGCCCATCAGGACAATCGCCAGCAACACCGGCAGACTGTGAAACTGAATGGCCGAGTGGTAAATGGACTTAGAGACACAGGAGCCACGATGACACTGCTCCAAAAGAACTTAGTCTCAGAGCACCAGCACACCGGAGACACAGTGGCCGTGAGGGTAGCAGGGGGAGCCGTATTCCGGTTACCTGTTGCCCGTGTTCACCTGGATTGGGGAGTGGGCGCTAGACACGTAGATGTTGGAGTTATGAAAGACTTGCCCGCTGATGTGCTTCTTGGGAATGATTTGGCCCCTTTGGTTTCGGCCTATGCTCCGATGGGCCCCTTGGACGTTAACCCAGTGACTACTCGTTCTCAGACCCGTGCCTCTGGAACCAGCCCACCTGCTGAGGAGACCCAGGTAAGACCCTTTTCCCCGACTGATACCTTAGCTCAGACCCCCTTATGTTGGGATTCCCCAGAGGAGTTTGGGAGGGAAACCCAGGCAGATCCGACCCTCCAAAAGTACAGGGATAGAGCAGATGCTGGAGAGGAAGGGATAGACGGGGAACGGTATAAGTGGGTGGGGGACAGGCTATACAGAATCCTGAAACCTTCCCAAAAGAAGATAGCCCCTCCGCAGAATCAACAGCTGGTGGTGCCCGCAAAATACCGGCAGGAACTTCTACGGATAGGGCACGATGTCCCGTTAGCAGGACATCTAGGGTCCCGCCGCACGGCCTATAGGATCTCACAGAATTTATTTTGGCCCAACTTCAACCAGGCTGTGCGGATGTATTGCAGTACGTGTGACACATGTCAACGGGTAGGAAAGCGGGGGGACCACCCTAAGGCTAAGCTATCATCGATGCCTATTATAGGGGAGCCCTTTTCCCGCATAGCTGTTGACATTGTGGGTCCACTGGCCAGGGCTAGTCCATCAGGCAAGAAGTATATTCTTACTGTGGTGGACTATGCCACTCGCTATCCAGAGGCAGTAGCACTGTCTAATATAGAGGCAGAGACGGTTGCTGATGCCCTGGTTAGGATTTTTACCAGGGTTGGGTTCCCTAACGAGATTCTCTCCGACCAGGGAACCCAATTTACTGCGGTGCTCACCCAGCAGCTGTGGAAAGTGTGTGGCATTAAACCCTTGCTTAGCTCACCTTACCATCCACAGACTAACGGTCTCTGCGAGCGTTTTAACGGTACCCTCAAACAGATGCTGAGGACCTTTACAGACACTTGCAGGGACTGGGAGAGATTCCTGCCTCACCTGTTGTTTTCGTACCGGGAGGTGCCCCAGGAATCTACTGGGTTCTCCCCTTTTGAGTTACTGTATGGGAGACGGGTCTGCGGACCCCTGGATCTCATCCGGGGACACTGGGAGGGGGAGACTGAGCAAGAAGGGACCCCCATAGTGCCATATGTTCTGGAACTCCGGGACCGCATGGAGAAACTGTCCCTGATGGTAAGGGAGAATCTCCGGGTGGCCTAGGGGAGACAGAAGAGATGGTACGATCAGGGTGCCCGACAGCGAGCCTTCCAGGTGGGGCAAAAGGTATTAGTGCTCAAACCTGTGAAGGCCAACAAGATGCAAGCATCTTGGCAAGGCCCGTACAAGATAGTAGTGCAGATCTATGATACTACCTATTTGATAGCCAGCTGTTCAGACGAAAGGGTCCAGAGATCCTTTCATGTGAACATGCTGAAAGAGTACCAAGAACGACCGGAGAACATTGCAGCCGTATGTGCCCCAGCTACAGATGACCCTGAGAATTTGCCTCTTCCCGATCTGTTAGAAAGGGACCCCCAGACTGACCTCACCTCCCTCGTACAGTTAGGAGACAGGTTAAACCCCACAGAAAGGGTACAAGCGAAACAGTTGTTGTGGGAGAAACAAGCAACTTTCTCCCAGGAGCCAGGTTACACCCACCTCACTGTACACAAGGTAGAGACCCCTGGACAGACCCCCTTACGACAGCCGCCTTACCGTATCCCTGAAGCAGTCCGAGATGGAATGCGGAAGGAGATCCAGGAGATGACCCAGCTTGGGGTCATCGAACCCTCTGACAGCCCTTGGGCTTCGCCTGTAGTCCTAGTACCTAAGAAAGATGTGACCACCCGGTTCTGTGTGGACTACAGGCGACTCAACGAGCGGACCACCACTGACGCCTACCCGATGCCCCGGGTAGATGAATTACTAGATCGTATTGCCAGGGGACGTTATCTGACCACCATAGACCTATGTAAGGGCTACTGGCAGATTCCCCTGGCCGAGGATGCTATCCCCAAGTCGGCATTCGTCACCCCATTTGGCCTGTACCAATTTAAGGTCATGCCTTTTGGGATGAAGAATGCCCCGGCTACCTTCCAACGGATGGTGGATAGACTCCTGGATGGCTTCCAAGAATTTGCCTGTGCATACTTGGATGACATAGCGATCTACAGTGGGTCCTGGGAGGAACACCTGGTACACATAGGGGTGGTACTGGATAAGATTCGGGCCGCTGGCCTGACATTGAAGCCAGAAAAGTGTCATCTAGGTATGGCAGAAGTACAGTACCTGGGTCACCGAGTGGGATGTGGGAACCAGAGACCAGAGCCCGCCAAAGTGGAAGCGGTGGCTAACTGGCCCACACCCACTACTAAGACCCAGGTATTGGCCTTCTTGGGGACAGCAGGGTACTACCGATGTTTTGTTCCTGACTACAGCTCTATTGCTAAGCCCCTGACAGACCTGACGAAAAAGAATTTGCCTAAGCAGGTCCTGTGGTCCCCGGCTTGTGAAGCTGCGTTCCAGGCACTGAAACAAGCTCTCGTGAATGCCCCTGTCTTGGCTGCCCCAGTCCCTAACAAACGTTTTCTCGTTCACACAGATGCTTCCATGTATGGACTGGGGGCTGTGTTAAGCCAAGTTGGGGAAGATGGAGGAGAGCATGCTGTCGCATACCTCAGCCGAAAATTACTACCCAGAGAAGTGAGCTATGCGGCAGTTGAAAAAGAATGTTTAGCCCTAGTCTGGGCATTGAAAAAGTTAAGTCCCTACTTGTATGGGCAAGAGTTTTCCCTTGTTACAGATCATAACCCCCTCGTTTGGCTTAACTGGGTCTCAGGAGACAATGGGAGACTGCTAAGATGGAGCTTGGCATTGCAACCTTACAACTTTACTATTAGCTACAGACCCGGTAAGCTGAACGGAAATGCGGATGGCTTATCCCGGCAAACAGACATATCCACCACCTCTTAGTCCGGGCATCCCCAAGTTGACCCGCCACAGGGTCAAGCCGGGTCTGCCGGAGTGTTCCACAAGGGGGGAGCCGTGTGACAGAACCATCCGTCTGTCTATTTCTTTGGTGGATTCGGCTATTTTGTGCCATCCGTCTAAATGACTGTTTCCAGTATTCTAACCATCCGAATGACTGTTTTCCCGAATAAAACTGCCGAACGGGTGGCCACCCAGAAGAGGAGTGTGCTGCTGGTTAACCTTTTGATCCCAATTAGAACGTTGTGGTTAACCGCAGACACTTCTCAATTAAGCCGACTTCAGGGTGGCCGCCGTTCGCATGTCGACCACGAGGCAGCGGCCATCTTTAAACCGACGAAAGCCCAGCGGTGTTCGGCTCTGATTCCATGGAACTAAAAACGGACACCTTTTCTGCCGAACACCGCTGAAACCATGGGTCATTCGGCTGTCTCGACCAAACTATACGAATACCAGCTGTTCGGGAGTTTTACCGTCGACCGAAAGTATTTAACCCAGATAGCCTTCCCACGGAGTCAATCGCCTGCCGAAAGACTCTAGGAACTTTAACTCCGTGGCGATTGAACTATACGAATGGGATCTGAGCGCTATTCGTCAATAATGTGCCCTCAGATCCCGGCTATCTGGGGATATGTGATATGGCTGGGGAATATACAGTTATAATAAAGTTTTTATGTATTTTCTGGGTTTATATTTAAAATGGCGATGGGTCCTTGTCCTGGAGATAATTGCATTTCTTCCCAATTATCTCCAGGGCAGGAAGTAGGAAACCCTATTGCATTGTGGGAAAAGTCTATGCCTGTATGTCTGGAATGTCCTACTGTACATCTGTAATTTCAGTCTCCCATTTGGTCCCCTAGGGGAGTGTCCACCAAGTGGGAGACCTGCATAAATACGGGCGGGTAGCCCACAGTAAAGCCAGATCCTGTTTGACCCTCAATACGGAGCTTCAGTCTCGTTATTGGGGGGATTCTTATTCACGCTTAGAGACTATTTATGGGAAACTTATGCCACTTGGTGGATATCGTGATTCGGTTGTTAGCGGCAGTTCGTGGAGTTCGGTTCGGGAACCTGAGTACATTCACGGATCCCGTTCGGGAGATTACCGCTTCCCCTGGTTATGGTTCGTGGATTATACATTATACGAACAGAGACTTGATACGGTGAGAGGGGAAGGTGGACTAAACAGCGATTTACTTATTAAGACAAAAGGTGTCTTAACAACTGGTGGCAGCGGTGGGATGAATCCCACAACACAGAAGGAAAGAAATGCAGTATGAACAGTTAAGACGTGCTACTCTTAAGGACATAATAGAACGCCGAGGTCGATCAGCAAGCAATTTAAAGAAACGTGAAATTATTGCTTTGCTAGTGGAAATGGATGCAACACAGGGAATGGAGAGAGCTAATGTGCCCAGCAGTTTGGATTTAACACCCGAGGAAATACAATTTAACCAGGCAGTGCAAATAAGGCTGGCACACTTTGGCCCCAACCCCTCAGCAGACATTGTGGAACGTGTGCAAGCAGCAATAGCAGCACACCAGGCGCTCCAGGGAAGAGGAGCTGCAGCAGCAGAGGTACCCAATAACGATTTCAGAAGGAAAAAGGTACCCTTTGCTGCATTTAAAATTTTTATTGAAAATGAAGGAGAGATCGATGGGTTCCTGGCCGATTTTGAGAGGCAGTGTGCCCTACACCAGGTACCCACAGATCAATGGGTCACCATTCTCTCTGGGAAATTATCCGGCCGGGCTAGTGAAGCATTTCGGGCCATCCCAGAGGAGGAGATCACCAGCTACCGGGCAGTGAAGGATGCGCTCCTAGCCAGGTATGCGGTGACCCCAGAAGTTTACAGACGGCGCTTCAGGGAAACCAACAGGCAGATTGGCGATTCTTATGTAGAATGGGCCTGCAGAGTCCACCGTACTGCAGCCCACTGGATGGCAGGATGCCAAGCAGTATCGGGGGAGGAGGTGCTGCAGGTATTTTTACTGGAACATTGCTTCGATAGATTGCCTGCCGGGGTCCGGGAGTGGGTCAGAGATAGAAAACCCTCTACCCTACCTGAGGCGGCCCAGTTGGCAGATGAATATACTGATGCTCGCAAGCTGGACAATACCGTTATTAAAGTCCCGACCAGAGTGGAATACCGACCAGCAGCCACTCCGATTCCAACAGCATACCAACCCCCAGTGCATCGCACCCCATCGGTACCACCGACCAATAATTATGTGCAGCCATCCAAGTTTAATGCCAGGGATTATTCCCAACCCATCCGGTGCTTTCTGTGCAAACAGTTGGGACACAAACGCCCGGAGTGTCCGCTGAACAACGCCAACCAAGCTCAGTCCTGGAGGAGACCAGCCAACGCGAATCAGCGCCCGCCACAGCCTGCTGCTCACTGTGTAGAGCAGGAGGAATTCTGGGGCATCTTGCACGAAGCCGACCCGGTGCAAGCAGCCCATCAGGACAATCGCCAGCAACACCGGCAGACTGTGAAACTGAATGGCCGAGTGGTAAATGGACTTAGAGACACAGGAGCCACGATGACACTGCTCCAAAAGAACTTAGTCTCAGAGCACCAGCACACCGGAGACACAGTGGCCGTGAGGGTAGCAGGGGGAGCCGTATTCCGGTTACCTGTTGCCCGTGTTCACCTGGATTGGGGAGTGGGCGCTAGACACGTAGATGTTGGAGTTATGAAAGACTTGCCCGCTGATGTGCTTCTTGGGAATGATTTGGCCCCTTTGGTTTCGGCCTATGCTCCGATGGGCCCCTTGGACGTTAACCCAGTGACTACTCGTTCTCAGACCCGTGCCTCTGGAACCAGCCCACCTGCTGAGGAGACCCAGGTAAGACCCTTTTCCCCGACTGATACCTTAGCTCAGACCCCCTTATGTTGGGATTCCCCAGAGGAGTTTGGGAGGGAAACCCAGGCAGATCCGACCCTCCAAAAGTACAGGGATAGAGCAGATGCTGGAGAGGAAGGGATAGACGGGGAACGGTATAAGTGGGTGGGGGACAGGCTATACAGAATCCTGAAACCTTCCCAAAAGAAGATAGCCCCTCCGCAGAATCAACAGCTGGTGGTGCCCACAAAATACCGGCAGGAACTTCTACGGATAGGGCACGATGTCCCGTTAGCAGGACATCTAGGGTCCCGCCGCACGGCCTATAGGATCTCACAGAATTTCTTTTGGCCCAACTTCAACCAGGCTGTGCGGATGTATTGCAGTACGTGTGACACATGTCAACGGGTAGGAAAGCGGGGGGACCACCCTAAGGCTAAGCTATCATCGATGCCTATTATAGGGGAGCCCTTTTCCCGCATAGCTGTTGACATTGTGGGTCCACTGGCCAGGGCTAGTCCATCAGGCAAGAAGTATATTCTTACTGTGGTGGACTATGCCACTCGCTATCCAGAGGCAGTAGCACTGTCTAATATAGAGGCAGAGACGGTTGCTGATGCCCTGGTTAGGATTTTTACCAGGGTTGGGTTCCCTAAGGAGATTCTCTCCGACCAGGGAACCCAATTTACTGCGGTGCTCACCCAGCAGCTGTGGAAAGTGTGTGGCATTAAACCCTTGCTTAGCTCACCTTACCATCCACAGACTAACGGTCTCTGCAAGCGTTTTAACGGTACCCTCAAACAGATGCTGAGGACCTTTACAGACACTTGCAGGGACTGGGAGAGATTCCTGCCTCACCTGTTGTTTTCGTACCGGGAGGTGCCCCAGGAATCTACTGGGTTCTCCCCTTTTGAGTTACTGTATGGGAGACGGGTCCGCGGACCCCTGGATCTCATCCGGGGACACTGGGAGGGGGAGACTGAGCAAGAAGGGACCCCCATAGTGCCATATGTTCTGGAACTCCGGGACCGCATGGAGAAACTGTCCCTGATGGTAAGGGAGAATCTCCGGGTGGCCTAGGGGAGACAGAAGAGATGGTACGATCAGGGTGCCCGACAGCGAGCCTTCCAGGTGGGGCAAAAGGTATTAGTGCTCAAACCTGTGAAGGCCAACAAGATGCAAGCATCTTGGCAAGGCCCGTACAAGATAGTAGTGCAGATCTGCGATACTACCTATTTGATAGCCAGCTGTTCAGACGAAAGGGTCCAGAGATCCTTTCATGTGAACATGCTGAAAGAGTACCAAGAACGACCGGAGAACATTGCAGCCGTATGTGCCCCAGCTACAGATGACCCTGAGAATTTGCCTCTTCCCGATCTGTTAGAAAGGGACCCCCAGACTGACCTCACCTCCCTCGTACAGTTAGGAGACAGGTTAAACCCCACAGAAAGGGTACAAGCGAAACAGTTGTTGTGGGAGAAACAAGCAACTTTCTCCCAGGAGCCAGGTTACACCCACCTCACTGTACACAAGGTAGAGACCCCTGGACAGACCCCCTTACGACAGCCGCCTTACCGTATCCCTGAAGCAGTCCGAGATGGAATGCGGAAGGAGATCCAGGAGATGACCCAGCTTGGGGTCATCGAACCCTCTGACAGCCCTTGGGCTTCGCCTGTAGTCCTAGTACCTAAGAAAGATGTGACCACCCGGTTCTGTGTGGACTACAGGCGACTCAACGAGCGGACCACCACTGACGCCTACCCGATGCCCCGGGTAGATGAATTACTAGATCGTATTGCCAGGGGACGTTATCTGACCACCATAGACCTATGTAAGGGCTACTGGCAGATTCCCCTGGCCGAGGATGCTATCCCCAAGTCGGCATTCATCACCCCATTTGGCCTGTACCAATTTAAGGTCATGCCTTTTGGGATGAAGAATGCCCCGGCTACCTTCCAACGGATGGTGGATAGACTCCTGGATGGCTTCCAAGAATTTGCCTGTGCATACTTGGATGACATAGCGATCTACAGTGGGTCCTGGGAGGAACACCTGGTACACATAGGGGTGGTACTGGATAAGATTCGGGCCGCTGGCCTGACATTGAAGCCAGAAAAGTGTCATCTAGGTATGGCAGAAGTACAGTACCTGGGTCACCGAGTGGGATGTGGGAACCAGAGACCAGAGCCCGCCAAAGTGGAAGCGGTGGCTAACTGGCCCACACCCACTACTAAGACCCAGGTATTGGCCTTCTTGGGGACAGCAGGGTACTACCGATGTTTTGTTCCTGACTACAGCTCTATTGCTAAGCCCCTGACAGACCTGACGAAAAAGAATTTGCCTAAGCAGGTCCTGTGGTCCCCGGCTTGTGAAGCTGCGTTCCAGGCACTGAAACAAGCTCTCGTGAATGCCCCTGTCTTGGCTGCCCCAGTCCCTAACAAACGTTTTCTCGTTCACACAGATGCTTCCATGTATGGACTGGGGGCTGTGTTAAGCCAAGTTGGGGAAGATGGAGGAGAGCATGCTGTCGCATACCTCAGCCGAAAATTACTACCCAGAGAAGTGAGCTATGCGGCAGTTGAAAAAGAATGTTTAGCCCTAGTCTGGGCATTGAAAAAGTTAAGTCCCTACTTGTATGGGCAAGAGTTTTCCCTTGTTACAGATCATAACCCCCTCGTTTGGCTTAACTGGGTCTCAGGAGACAATGGGAGACTTCTAAGATGGAGCTTGGCATTGCAACCTTACAACTTTACTATTAGCTACAGACCCGGTAAGCTGAACGGAAATGCGGATGGCTTATCCCGGCAAACAGACATATCCACCACCTCTTAGTCCGGGCATCCCCAAGTTGACCCGCCACAGGGTCAAGCCGGGTCTGCCGGAGTGTTCCACAAGGGGGGAGCCGTGTGACAGAACCATCCGTCTGTCTATTTCTTTGGTGGATTCGGCTATTTTGTGCCATCCGTCTAAATGACTGTTTCCAGTATTCTAACCATCCGAATGACTGTTTTCCCGAATAAAACTGCCGAACGGGTGGCCACCCAGAAGAGGAGTGTGCTGCTGGTTAACCTTTTGATCCCAATTAGAACGTTGTGGTTAACCGCAGACACTTCTCAATTAAGCCGACTTCAGGGTGGCCGCCGTTCGCATGTCGACCACGAGGCAGCGGCCATCTTTAAACCGACGAAAGCCCAGCGGTGTTCGGCTCTGATTCCATGGAACTAAAAACGGACACCTTTTCTGCCGAACACCGCTGAAACCATGGGTCATTCGGCTGTCTCGACCAAACTATACGAATACCAGCTGTTCGGGAGTTTTACCGTCGACCGAAAGTATTTAACCCAGATAGCCTTCCCACGGAGTCAATCGCCTGCCGAAAGACTCTAGGAACTTTAACTCCGTGGCGATTGAACTATACGAATGGGATCTGAGCGCTATTCGTCAATAATGTGCCCTCAGATCCCGGCTATCTGGGGATATGTGATATGGCTGGGGAATATACAGTTATAATAAAGTTTTTATGTATTTTCTGGGTTTATATTTAAAATGGCGATGGGTCCTTGTCCTGGAGATAATTGCATTTCTTCCCAATTATCTCCAGGGCAGGAAGTAGGAAACCCTATTGCATTGTGGGAAAAGTCTATGCCTGTATGTCTGGAATGTCCTACTGTACATCTGTAATTTCAGTCTCCCATTTGGTCCCCTAGGGGAGTGTCCACCAAGTGGGAGACCTGCATAAATACGGGCGGGTAGCCCACAGTAAAGCCAGATCCTGTTTGACCCTCAATACGGAGCTTCAGTCTCGTTATTGGGGGGATTCTTATTCACGCTTAGAGACTATTTATGGGAAACTTATGCCACTTGGTGGATATCGTGATTCGGTTGTTAGCGGCAGTTCGTGGAGTTCGGTTCGGGAACCTGAGTACATTCACGGATCCCGTTCGGGAGATTACCGCTTCCCCTGGTTATGGTTCGTGGATTATACATTATACGAACAGAGACTTGATACGGTGAGAGGGGAAGGTGGACTAAACAGCGATTTACTTATTAAGACAAAAGGTGTCTTAACAACTGGTGGCAGCGGTGGGATGAATCCCACAACACAGAAGGAAAGAAATGCAGTATGAACAGTTAAGACGTGCTACTCTTAAGGACATAATAGAACGCCGAGGTCGATCAGCAAGCAATTTAAAGAAACGTGAAATTATTGCTTTGCTAGTGGAAATGGATGCAACACAGGGAATGGAGAGAGCTAATGTGCCCAGCAGTTTGGATTTAACACCCGAGGAAATACAATTTAACCAGGCAGTGCAAATAAGGCTGGCACACTTTGGCCCCAACCCCTCAGCAGACATTGTGGAACGTGTGCAAGCAGCGGTAGCAGCACACCAGGCGCTCCAGGGAAGAGGAGCTGCAGCAGCAGAGGTACCCAATAACGATTTCAGAAGGAAAAAGGTACCCTTTGCTGCATTTAAAATTTTTATTGAAAATGAAGGAGAGATCGATGGGTTCCTGGCCGATTTTGAGAGGCAGTGTGCCCTACACCAGGTACCCACAGATCAATGGGTCACCATTCTCTCTGGGAAATTATCCGGCCGGGCTAGTGAAGCATTTCGGGCCATCCCAGAGGAGGAGATCACCAGCTACCGGGCAGTGAAGGATGCGCTCCTAGCCAGGTATGCGGTGACCCCAGAAGTTTACAGACGGCGCTTCAGGGAAACCAACAGGCAGATTGGCGATTCTTATGTAGAATGGGCCTGCAGAGTCCACCGTACTGCAGCCCACTGGATGGCAGGATGCCAAGCAGTATCGGGGGAGGAGGTGCTGCAGGTATTTTTACTGGAACATTGCTTCGATAGATTGCCTGCCGGGGTCCGGGAGTGGGTCAGAGATAGAAAACCCTCTACCCTACCTGAGGCGGCCCGGTTGGCAGATGAATATACTGATGCTCGCAAGCTGGACAATACCGTTATTAAAGTGCCGACCAGAGTGGAATACCGACCAGCAGCCACTCCGATTCCAACAGCATACCAACCCCCAGTGCATCGCACCCCATCGGTACCACCGACCAATAATTATGTGCAGCCATCCAAGTTTAATGCCAGGGATTATTCCCAACCCATCCGGTGCTTTCTGTGCAAACAGTTGGGACACAAACGCCCGGAGTGTCTGCTGAACAACGCCAACCAAGCTCAGTCCTGGAGGAGACAACGCGAATCAGCGCCCGCCACAGCCTGCTGCTCACTGTGTAGAGCAGGAGGAATTCTGGGGCATCTTGCACGAAGCCGACCCGGTGCAAGCAGCCCATCAGGACAATCGCCAGCAACACTGGCAGACTGTGAAACTGAATGGCCGAGTGGTAAATGGACTTAGAGACACAGGAGCCACGATGACACTGCTCCAAAAGAACTTAGTCTCAGAGCACCAGCACACCGGAGACACAGTGGCCGTGAGGGTAGCAGGGGGAGCCGTATTCCGGTTACCTGTTGCCCGTGTTCACCTGGATTGGGGAGTGGGCGCTAGACACGTAGATGTTGGAGTTATGAAAGACTTGCCCGCTGATGTGCTTCTTGGGAATGATTTGGCCCCTTTGGTTTCGGCCTATGCTCCGATGGGCCCCTTGGACGTTAACCCAGTGACTACTCGTTCTCAGACCCGTGCCTCTGGAACCAGCCCACCTGCTGAGGAGACCCAGTGTGGCGAAACCGACCTCGCCACGTGTCCTTGGAGGGGGCTGATTGCCCGCCTCTTGCCTTTGGACTATGGACCAGACTTTATGGGAATGTGATACCCCAGATAGCCATACCATGGAGCCTATTCATATAATGAAAGACTATGGGAAAGACTTTAGCTCCATGGCAATTGTACTGTGTGAGTAGGATCTGCGCGCTATTCGGTAGTTTTGTGCGTGCAGATCCCAGCTATCTGGGGATAGGTGAAATGTCTGTGTGTTATGTGTAATTGTGACTTTATGTATTTTAAAGTGTTTTATGTTGTTTTGCAACCATGTGGTTAATGGAGTCTGCCTTTAGTCCTGGGTAATTGGATTACTTCTCCAATTAACTCCAGGGCAGAAGGGAGGAAACCAGGGTGCATTGTGGGGATGTTTTTCTGCCAGCCAGAAAGGAACAAAAGATACTTTTAGTAACTTTTGAACCCCTGGTCGGATTCATGCCATTTTTTAATATGTTGTTCCCCTGAATGGATTGATTGTGGATATGTATTTTTATGTGAATGTGATGTATGGTTTTAAAGTTATGAAAGTTGTGTAAAAGTATATTTTACACTGTATGCATAATGGGATTATGTGTCACACTAAGGGGAGGGGATGTGTGGGAGGTAACATCTATGTCATTGGTTCTTTTATGCCTCCCCCTGGGTGTGGCCTGTATGTGTGAGTTGGAAATAAAAGCCAGGCTGGATGAGCCAGTCCAGAGTTCCTGTTTTACCCTTAAAGTGATGTGTCGTCTCATTATTGGGGGAAGGATTTAATGTATGCTGTTCCAGTTGACTGCTAGGAGTACAAGCCTATTCGTATGGTTCCTATTCAATGGTCTACAGCATTCAAACGCTTGGGAGAATTTAAAGGTTTCTCGGATTCGGTGATTATGGTGTCTGCCAGAGTGCTTGGAGTCCTCAGGAAGCGCTAGGAGCATCCATTAACGGAGGTACCCAGTCGGGGTGCCAGGTGATCCGTTACACCCAGGTAAGACCCTTTTCCCCGACTGATACCTTAGCTCAGACCCCCTTACGTTGGGATTCCCCAGAGGAGTTTGGGAGGGAAACCCAGGCAGATCCGACCCTCCAAAAGTACAGGGATAGAGCAGATGCTGGAGAGGAAGGGATAGACGGGGAACGGTATAAGTGGGTGGGGGACAGGCTATACAGAATCCTGAAACCTTCCCAAAAGAAGATAGCCCCTCCGCAGAATCAACAGCTGGTGTTGCCCGCAAAATACCGGCAGGAACTTCTACGGATAGGGCACGATGTCCCGTTAGCAGGACATCTAGGGTCCCGCCGCACGGCCTATAGGATCTCACAGAATTTCTTTTGGCCCAACTTCAACCAGGCTGTGCGGATGTATTGCAGTACGTGTGACACATGTCAACGGGTAGGAAAGCGGGGGGACCACCCTAAGGCTAAGCTATCATCGATGCCTATTATAGGGGAGCCCTTTTCCCGCATAGCTGTTGACATTGTGGGTCCACTGGCCAGGGCTAGTCCATCAGGCAAGAAGTATATTCTTACTGTGGTGGACTATGCCACTCGCTATCCAGAGGCAGTAGCACTGTCTAATATAGAGGCAGAGACGGTTGCTGATGCCCTGGTTAGGATTTTTACCAGGGTTGGGTTCCCTAAGGAGATTCTCTCCGACCAGGGAACCCAATTTACTGCGGTGCTCACCCAGCAGCTGTGGAAAGTGTGTGGCATTAAACCCTTGCTTAGCTCACCTTACCATCCACAGACTAACGGTCTCTGCAAGCGTTTTAACGGTACCCTCAAACAGATGCTGAGGACCTTTACAGACACTTGCAGGGACTGGGAGAGATTCCTGCCTCACCTGTTGTTTTCGTACCGGGAGGTGCCCCAGGAATCTACTGGGTTCTCCCCTTTTGAGTTACTGTATGGGAGACGGGTCCGCGGACCCCTGGATCTCATCCGGGGACACTGGGAGGGGGAGACAGAGCAAGAAAGGACCCCCATAGTGCCATATGTTCTGGAACTCCGGGACCGCATGGAGAAACTGTCCCTGATGGTAAGGGAGAATCTCCGGGTGGCCTAGGGGAGACACAAGAGATGGTACGATCAGGGTGCCCGACAGCGAGCCTTCCAGGTGGGGCAAAAGGTATTAGTGCTCAAACCTGTGAAGGCCAACAAGATGCAAGCATCTTGGCAAGGCCCGTACAAGATAGTAGTGCAGATCTGCGATACTACCTATTTGATAGCCAGCTGTTCAGACGAAAGGGTCCAGAGATCCTTTCATGTGAACATGCTGAAAGAGTACCAAGAACGACCGGAGAACATTGCAGCCGTATGTGCCCCAGCTACAGATGACCCTGAGAATTTGCCTCTTCCCGATCTGTTAGAAAGGGACCCCCAGACTGACCTCACCTCCCTCGTACAGTTAGGAGACAGGTTAAATCCCACAGAAAGGGTACAAGCGAAACAGTTGTTGTGGGAGAAACAAGCAACTTTCTCCCAGGAGCCAGGTTACACCCACCTCACTGTACACAAGGTAGAGACCCCTGGACAGACCCCCTTACGACAGCCGCCTTACCGTATCCCTGAAGCAGTCCGAGATGGAATGCGGAAGGAGATCCAGGAGATGACCCAGCTTGGGGTCATCGAACCCTCTGACAGCCCTTGGGCTTCGCCTGTAGTCCTAGTACCTAAGAAAGATGTGACCACCCGGTTCTGTGTGGACTACAGGCGACTCAACGAGCGGACCACCACTGACGCCTACCCGATGCCCCGGGTAGATGAATTACTAGATCGTATTGCCAGGGGACGTTATCTGACCACCATAGACCTATGTAAGGGCTACTGGCAGATTCCCCTGGCCGAGGATGCTATCCCCAAGTCGGCATTCGTCACCCCATTTGGCCTGTACCAATTTAAGGTCATGCCTTTTGGGTTGAAGAATGCCCCGGCTACCTTCCAACGGATGGTGGATAGACTCCTGGATGGCTTCCAAGAATTTGCCTGTGCATACTTGGATGACATAGCGATCTACAGTGGGTCCTGGGAGGAACACCTGGTACACATAGGGGTGGTACTGGATAAGATTCGGGCCGCTGGCCTGACATTGAAGCCAGAAAAGTGTCATCTAGGTATGGCAGAAGTACAGTACCTGGGTCACCGAGTGGGATGTGGGAACCAGAGACCAGAGCCCGCCAAAGTGGAAGCGGTGGCTAACTGGCCCACACCCACTACTAAGACCCAGGTATTGGCCTTCTTGGGGACAGCAGGGTACTACCGATGTTTTGTTCCTGACTACAGCTCTATTGCTAAGCCCCTGACAGACCTGACGAAAAAGAATTTGCCTAAGCAGGTCCTGTGGTCCCCGGCTTGTGAAGCTGCGTTCCAGGCACTGAAACAAGCTCTCGTGAATGCCCCTGTCTTGGCTGCCCCAGTCCCTAACAAACGTTTTCTCGTTCACACAGATGCTTCCATGTATGGACTGGGGGCTGTGTTAAGCCAAGTTGGGGAAGATGGAGGAGAGCATGCTGTCGCATACCTCAGCCGAAAATTACTACCCAGAGAAGTGAGCTATGCGGCAGTTGAAAAAGAATGTTTAGCCCTAGTCTGGGCATTGAAAAAGTTAAGTCCCTACTTGTATGGGCAAGAGTTTTCCCTTGTTACAGATCATAACCCCCTCGTTTGGCTTAACCGGGTCTCAGGAGACAATGGGAGACTGCTAAGATGGAGCTTGGCATTGCAACCTTACAACTTTACTATTAGCTACAGACCCGGTAAGCTGAACGGAAATGCGGATGGCTTATCCCGGCAAACAGACATATCCACCACCTCTTAGTCCGGGCATCCCCAAGTTGACCCGCCACAGGGTCAAGCCGGGTCTGCCGGAGTGTTCCACAAGGGGGGAGCCGTGTGACAGAACCATCCGTCTGTCTATTTCTTTGGTGGATTCGGCTATTTTGTGCCATCCGTCTAAATGACTGTTTCCAGTATTCTAACCATCCGAATGACTGTTTTCCCGAATAAAACTGCCGAACGGGTGGCCACCCAGAAGAGGAGTGTGCTGCTGGTTAACCTTTTGATCCCAATTAGAACGTTGTGGTTAACCGCAGACACTTCTCAATTAAGCCGACTTCAGGGTGGCCGCCGTTCGCATGTCGACCACGAGGCAGCGGCCATCTTTAAACCGACGAAAGCCCAGCGGTGTTCGGCTCTGATTCCATGGAACTAAAAACGGACACCTTTTCTGCCGAACACCGCTGAAACCATGGGTCATTCGGCTGTCTCGACCAAACTATACGAATACCAGCTGTTCGGGAGTTTTACCGTCGACCGAAAGTATTTAACCCAGATAGCCTTCCCACGGAGTCAATCGCCTGCCGAAAGACTCTAGGAACTTTAACTCCGTGGCGATTGAACTATACGAATGGGATCTGAGCGCTATTCGTCAATAATGTGCCCTCAGATCCCGGCTATCTGGGGATATGTGATATGGCTGGGGAATATACAGTTATAATAAAGTTTTTATGTATTTTCTGGGTTTATATTTAAAATGGCGATGGGTCCTTGTCCTGGAGATAATTGCATTTCTTCCCAATTATCTCCAGGGCAGGAAGTAGGAAACCCTATTGCATTGTGGGAAAAGTCTATGCCTGCATGTCTGGAATGTCCTACTGTACATCTGTAATTTCAGTCTCCCATTTGGTCCCCTAGGGGAGTGTCCACCAAGTGGGAGACCTGCATAAATACGGGCGGGTAGCCCACAGTAAAGCCAGATCCTGTTTGACCCTCAATACGGAGCTTCAGTCTCGTTATTGGGGGATTCTTATTCACGCTTAGAGACTATTTATGGGAAACTTATGCCGCTTGGTGGATATCGTGATTCGGTTGTTAGCGGCAGTTCGTGGAGTTCGGTTCGGGAACCTGAGTACATTCACGGATCCCGTTCGGGAGATTACCGCTTCCCCTGGTTATGGTTCGTGGATTATACATTATACGAACAGAGACTTGATACGGTGAGAGGGGAAGGTGGACTAAACAGCGATTTACTTATTAAGACAAAAGGTGTCTTAACAGAACCCTTCGACCCCGTACTTGGTGGCAAAACCCTTGTTGGCAATCACAGAGGTCAGACGTTTCTTGTAGTTGGCCACCAGGTTTGATCACATCTCAGGAGGGATTTTGTCCCAATCCTCTTTTCAGATCCTCTCCAAGTCATTAAGGTTTTGAGGCTGACGTTTGGTAACTCAAACCTCCAGCTCCCTCCACAGATTTTCTATGGGATTAAGGTCTGGAGACTGGCTAGGCCACTCCTTTGTTGCCTTGGTTGTGTGTTTTGGGTCATTATCATGCTGGAATACCCATCCATGACCCATTTTCAATGCCCTGGCTGAGGGAAGGAGGTTCTCACCCAAGATTTGATGGTACATGGCCCTTTCCTTCATCCCTTTGATTTGGTGCAGTTGCCAGGTCCCCTTAGCAGAAAAATATCCCCAAAGCATAATGTTTTCACCTCCATGTTTGACGGTGGGGATGGTGTTCTTGGTGTCAAAGCCAGCATTCCACCTCCTCCAAACACAGCAAGTTGAGTTGATGCCAAAGTGCTTGATTTTGGTCTCATCTGACCACAACACTATCACCCAGTTCTCCTCTGAATCATTCAAATGTTCATTAGCAAACTTCAGACAGGCCTGTATGTGTGCTTTCTTGAGCAGGGGGACCTTGCGGGCACTTCAGGAATTCAGTCTTTCACGGCATAGTGTGTTACCAATTGTTTTCTTGATGACGATGGTCCCAGATACCTTGACAAGATCCTCCTGTGTAGTTCTGGGCTGATTCCTCACCATTCTCATGATCATTGAAACTCCAAGAGGTGAGCACAAGACCGAGGGAGACTGACAGCTATTTTGTGTTTCTTTCATTTGCGAAATAATCGCACCAACTGTTGTCATCTTCTCACCGAGCTGCTTGGCGATGGTTTTGTAGCTCATTCCAGCCTTGTGTATGTCAACAATCTTGTCCCTGACATCATTGGACAGCTCTTTGGTCTTGGCTATGATTGATTGATTGCTTCTGTGGACAGGTGTCTTTTATACAGGTAGCACGCTGAGATTAGGAGCACTCCCTTTAAGAGAGTGCTCCTAATCTCAGCTTGTTACCTGTATAAAAGACACCTAAGAGACAGAAATCATGCTGCTTGATACTTATTTCACTCATTGACATGCAAATCAATTTATAACTCTTTTGACATGCATTTTTCTTGATTTTCTTTTTTGTTATTCTGTCTCTCACTGTTAAAATACACTTACCAATAAAATTATAGACTGATAATTTCTGTCAGTGGACAAACATTCAAAATCAGCAGGGGATACGTTTTTCCCTCATTGTATACATATATCCATACAATATTCAAATACAATATAATACAATATAATACAAAGCTACCCATAAAATATAAAACACATGGAGCCAGGTACAATACAGCAATACCTGTGATGAAACTCCACTGGTGATGTGAGTCCTCACTGAGACCTGGGTCATTTTATCTTGCAAAATAGAGACTATGAGAACTCTGAGAACGAACAAAAGCTTGGATGAACTCATTAGCTTGCCCTTCGGTAAATCCCTGTTTAAGTCTCCAAATAGTTTTTGCTCACTTGTGCCATTACAGAGAGAACCAGTTCCAAAGCATATCAGACTAATCCCACCAATAAAGGCAGTCCATGACCAAACGTTCTCTCTGCAGAGAGATACAGCAACCCAGGACAATTGTTTCGGCCATGTCAGCGAGGTGTAGCTGATACCCCTCTAGGCAGAGGAAGTACAAGGTCCATGTCTAGAATACCTTTTTGAACTTGGGCCAAGTTGATGCATTGAAACAAAAACAGAAACCTAAAGGAACTCAGTAGCTTGCTTTTTGGTAAATCCCCTGGAATTGGCTCTCTCTTTAATGGCACAAGTGAGCAAAAATTATTTTGAGACCCGAGTGGGGACTGAGTAACAAAATAAACTGAAAAAAGTTTACTCACTGGTACAACAAAATTAGGTTTGCTCAATCCATTAGGTGTGTGTGTTTTTTTTTGTTTTTTTAAATTAAATTTAATTTTTATTGTATTAATCTGCCGCACCTTAGAACATAAAATCATGTAGTTGCCTTACAAACTAACAATAAATGTTTTGCTGTTCAGGAAAGATCTATATGCCAAGATAGCATCAGCCCTTGGCAGCTAAGGCTACAAGGCAGATGATGGCATTGAATACAGACTCAGCCCACTACTACAAGTGGTACAGATATGGTATGTATTACATGAAAGTTTTCGATTACATAACATCAAGCTATGCCATGACTACAAGGCAGGAACAGGGCCGGATTAACATAGGGGCTGATGGAGCTGCAGCTCCAGGCCCAGGCCCATGGAATAGCCCCCCCCCCCCCCCCCCCCAAAAAAAAAACAAAAAAAAAAAAACGTTTACTGGCACAGCCGGTATTTGAGGCTGCCTGGCTGTGCCGGTATTGCAGTAATAATGGCAATACAAATGCAGGATTTTTTCTCAGAATAAATGGAGATTACTCTGCAAAACCAGCGCCGGAAACTGAGACACTAGGAGACACAGACACTAGGGGACACATGGGGACACAGACACACTAGGACACATGGGGACACAGACACTGGGAGACCTGGGAACACTAAGACACATGGGGACGCTGTAAGACATAGGGACATTGGGAGACACAGACATTGGGACATGGAGACACTATGTCCCCATGTCTCTCAGTGTCCCCATGTCCCCCAGCCATTGTCCCTAGTGTCTCAGTGTCTCCAAGTCTCCCAATGTCTGTGTCTCATGTCTCTCAGTGTGCCTAGTGTGTGTCCCAGTGTCCCTATATGTCCCAGTGTCCCTAGGGCCGGTGCAAGGATTTTTGGGTGCATAGGCGAAGATGTATTTTTCCGCCCCCCAAAATAACATCCTTACCTATGTGCCTCTTAACCAGCCCCTCTCCCCGTCCATTATTATCCCTTATCTGTCCCTTAGTGTTCTTCTAACCTCTCCCCTCTTTTCCCTGTCCCTTGGTGTTTCTCTCCCCCTCCCCTCCCTGTCCCTTGGTGCACCCCCCACCCCCTTGGCGGTCGCACTCCCCTTCCTGGTGTGCCTCCTACCTCTCTTGTAGCGTTGCCGAGTGGAGGATATCCCCAATTTTCTGTACCTGGCCGGACTGACAGGGAGTGCTCTCTCAGTGAGCACCTCCGGTCAGTCTGGCCGGGTACAGGAAACAGAAGCTCCTCTACTGCGCTCCGCCACGCTACACTCAGTGGTGTATACACACTGACAGTCACACACACTCAATGACAAACACACAGACTCACTGATCTGACACACACTCATTCATTGACACACACACACTGATTGACACTCATGGACAGACACACTGATAGTCACACAGACAGAGACAATGACAAAGATACTCTCACTGATTTGACAGACACTCACAAACACACACTGACAGACACACACATACACTGATACACTCATACACTCACATACACAAACACACACTCATACAATCACTCACAGACACACACACACACACACACACTCACGCACACACTCACAGACACACAGTCAGTCACTCACAGACACACATACAGTCACTCACAGACACACATACACTCACACACAGACACACATACACTCACACACAGACACTCACAGACACACATACAGTCACACACAGACACACATACAGACACTCACACACAGACACATAGACACTCACACACAGACTCATCACATACACTCACTAATTATTTTAATAAATAAAACATTTCCATCCAGCCTCCCTACCTGGAGAGCTGGTGTGGATGAGGAATCATTCCTTGGGGTCCAGTAGGGCTGCTGGGCGGCGTGCGGCAGTGCTGTGATCAGGCGCGGTGAGGGAGCTCTAATCTCACCGCTCTGCTCCCCCGCAGTCTGTCTAGTGATGCCGCGGGAGCCGGAATATGACATCATATTCCGGCTCCCGCGGCATCAGCAGACAGCGCGCGAGGGAGCAGAGCAGAGAGTTTAGAGCTCCCTTGCCGCGCCTGATCACAGC